>NC_053167.1:131259939-131482439 GCF_016835505.1 Polypterus senegalus | reverse complement strand
TGAAAGACACTATATAATAGACAGACAGATAGATAGATAGATATGAAAGACACTATAAAATATAATTTATCTATTAGGTAGATAGATAGATAGATAGATAGATAGATAGATAGATAGATAGATAGATAGATAGATAGAAAAGCACTATATAAGAGAAAGAAAGATGGATAGATATGAAAGGCACTATATAACAGAATCTATCTATTAGATAGATCGATAGATAGACAGATATGAAAGGCACTATATAATAGAATTCATCTATTAGATAGATAGAATGCTCAAGAGCATTTCATTCTGTTGGCCACCCCTGAGATGTTTGCAGTTGACCTGTGGTAGATTCAATTGATTGACTTGTGTGAGTAGGAAAGGCGCACAGCTTGGGGGGTTCGGGGGGTTCAGGGGCGGGGATGATGGTTATAAGCTTTGGAGGATGGTTCCTTGGTTGGTTGTAGGGAATGGTTTTTAGGGTGTTGTGTTGAGGGTGATGATGATGATGATGATTTGTGGAGATTGCTTCCTTGATTGGTTGAAAGGAATGTTTTCTTGGGTTTGACAATGTTCTGGTGATGGTTTTGGGGGTGAGGTGATGATTATCGGATGCAGGGAATGTTTTTTCAGGTGGTGGGCTGGGGAGGTGGAGTGGATGGTTTTGGGGTGGAGGTGATGCTTATTGGTTGTAGAGGGTGGTTCCTTGATTAGTTGTGAGTTTTTTAAAATTGACAATGTTCAAGTGCAGTAGATGTTTTTGATGAAGGTGATGAGTAATGGTTATAGATAATGGCTTCTCATGGGGGTGGATTAGGGAGGTGAAGATGTTTGGGTTTGGTTTGGAAGGGTTGTTGGGTTCATTTGTGGGGAATCGTTTTTTCTGGTAGGTGGGTTGGTGGGGTGACAATGATTGAGTGCAATGGGTTTAGTGGGCTCATTTAGGTAGGGCTCTGTGTGACCACCAACCCCCTTGAGTTCTGCCACTGAAAGTTGGTAAACTGGCCTTATTGTGTGTGATTGTTATCCCGAAGATGGAGTGGCGCCATGTCCAGGTGTTGTTCTGTTCCTGCCTTTTCCCAATGAATGCTGTGATTGGCTTCTTCTACCGTCTCCCAGACCCTGGATAAGCGGGCTTAAGAAAAAAGGATGAACAGAAGTCTCTGCTTGTGGGCGTGTCCAATAAATGAGAGCCCCGCCCCCTGCACCCCACTTTCCGCGGCTTTGCGCCTCTTTGTCTCTTTTGCAACCCACAAATGAATGAGCAGCACACTTCGTATTTGCATAAAAAAGCTGACACTGTGCGTGACAGTTTATTTTAAATTTAATAGTAAGCTGGTCAGTTTTGCTTTTGGAGTCGCTGTATCTGATTAAAGCGAAATTACAGGTAAGTGAAATTAAATATGCTCCACGGGAACGTAAATTTCAGTTTTATGTGGCGATACTTTATGCTAATTGTTTCCCTGCACCTTGATCCCGTAATTAGGACCTCACTAATTATCTAATTAGCCGGTAGCAGAAGGGCAGGTTGACGGCAACATTTGAGCCATCTTTCAAGGCCTCATTATCCTTGTGAAAGTCATGCCCCCGACGCACAAGCTCTCTCCCCTTAACCTCCCTCGGCTGTACAAGTCAAGGAACGGAGCACCAGGATGCTCTGCCGCCGCCTGCATTTGTCAAGCCGTCTCTACCGTCGCGAAGTCTGCCACATCAGACTTGACCCGCTGACAGGCAAGTTTATATTGAAACGGAAAACTAAAAAGCGGAGCGTAAAATGAAGGCAAAGGGAGAAGGAAGGCTGTAATTTATAGGCGCTGGAGGTGCGATTTGTGCGCGGCTCCGCATCGGAGCGCCTCGGGGGCTCGGCTCGTCTTACCAACCCCTCCATCAGTCTCCCCGCTTCCACCGTACTGGGCAGATATCAGGTGCTGGGAGGCCGGCTTATTTCCCGACTCAGCGGGGCCCCTTCTCCCCGGACGCTGAGAGACGCCGTCGTTGCGAGAAGAGCCCTAAAGCGACAGGGACACTGGACCCTTTTTTAACGGGGGCCCGTTGAGTGAGCGACCCTGTTTAATCGCTAATCCAATTTGAGAGCTTTCAGGTGGCCAGGAATGTCGCAAATTGTTGTCACACTCGATTAGTGTCAGTACTAATAATGCCCCTTTGTTTTGTACAGAGCAGTGGATGTGTGCTGGCGACCGACTGGACGAGAAGCCCCGGAGACCCGAAAACGCAAAGGCGGTGAAGGAGTAGCAACCAGAAAAAAAAAGACTTTAAAATAAAATTGCATTCATACTTTGGAATAAACCCCAGTAATAATGTGTTTTGAATTAATTAAAGCTAAATAAACATTTTGTATGACGCAAAGTCGTGTTCTGTATGTAAAGAAAAAGTATGCAATGTGCGGTACAGGAAACAAAACCAACAAAAAATAACGGGACTTTACTGGGGTTCTGGGGGTCCTCGATGAACCTTCACTTGATAAGGGGCCATGTCATTCCGGGGAGGGGCTTTGAAAAGGTTTCTAATATGTGGACAAAACAGAAGTCATGTCCAGGACAGGGGCTTTCGATTTCGGTCCTGGACCCCCCCACCCCAGTGGCTGCAGGTTTTTGTTCCAACCAGCTTCTGTTTTTAATTGGACTCCTGGGCTAATTAAGTGATCTCTTATTTCCTAGATTCTGTGTTTTGTGAACAAAATAGAACTTAGAAAACTAAGTTTGGTCATTTTTTTATTAAAATGTACTAAGCAGTTATATGGGGATAATGTTTTTAACAATATTTTCATCTTGATTTTCATTCTACACCGAAAAAAGAATGACATTGATGTTGTTCATTCAACATAAATTATCTCTTTCAAGCAACTTAAGATTAGTCATTTAGTGTTGTAAGCTGAAAAAAAAAAAGTGATGATTCACACTTAATATTTTCAATCTGAACCAATATAATTCTTTTTAGCGTATTAATCCCACAATTTTTAAGTTGAGGCAAATCATTTAGAGTGATTGAGTACAATTCACTTATTTTTTTACAGAAGTAAATCTATTTTTTAAGTTGCTCTTCTTTTTTGGCAGTTGGAAAGCCATCAAACTGGTGAGTTCGACCAGAAGAAAATACAAACGGCCCCTCAAACACAGCACACGAACAACCTAAAATATTAAGTTAAATGAAATAGGATTTTTACGTTTATTCCCTCCACCATAACTTAATTTGGTACAAACACATATTTTTACTTTGATTGAGATCTGAAACCAAATATTTCAAGCTGCAACACTAAATGACTCATCTTAAGTTGCTTGAAAGAGAAAATGTACGTTGAATGGACAACATCAATGTTATACTCTTTTCAGTGTAGCTTGAAATATTTGGTTTCAGATCTCAATCGAAGTAAAAGAAAATGTTTCTACCAAATTATGGTGGAGGGAATAAACGTAAAAATCCTATTTCATTTAACTTAATATTTTAAGCTGTTTGTGTGCTGTGTTTGAGGGGCCGTTTATATTTTCTTCCAGTCGAACTTTCCAGCGTGCTGGCTTTCCAACTGCCAAAAAAAAGAAGAGCAACTTAAAAAATAGATTTACTTCAGTAGTGGAGTGGACGTGGCTATACAAGTCATGATTTGCCTCCACTTAAAAATTGTGGGTTCAATAAGATACAAAGAATTGGTTCAGATTGAAAATATTAAGTGTGGATCATTACCTTAATTATTTTAAGTTGAATGGAGGTTATATTTTTTTCAGTGTACTTTTCCAGGTGTTCTAATAATTAATCCATCCATCCATCCACGGGGGTCCGCCGGAGCCAATCCCAGCCAACACAGGGCACAAGGCAGGAACCAATCCTGGGCAGGGTGCCAACCCACCGCAGGACACACACAAACACACCCACACACCAAGCACACACACGGGCCAATTTAGAATCGCCAATCCACCTAACCTGCATGTCTTTGGATTGTGGGAGGAAACCCACGCAGACACGGGGAGAACATGCAAACTCCACGCAGGGAGGACCCGGGAAGTGAATAATGATTAATCCATTATTTACTAATTTGTGGGTTTGACACTAAAGTAGCTGCAGCCTTTCAGGATTCACTGTTTTTTGCCTGGATGTCTCGCGGCCATCAGCAGTGTGTCTGTCTGCAGAGAGAGTGTCGACCTCGTCGAGAGGTTTACTTGCCTTGCCAGTGACATTCATGTCTCTGGTGACCCCTCCTGGTGAAGTCAGTAGACGGATTGGGAGCGCATTGGGAGGTCATGAGGTCGCTGTAAAGGGGTGTGTGGCGCTCCCCATATCTATGCAAAAGGACGAAGGTCCAAGTCTGTAGAGTCCTGGTGCTTCCTATTTTGCTATACGGTTTGCCAGACATGGATGCTATCCAATGACCTGAGGACAAGACTGGACTCTTCAGTATTGTGTCTCTCCAGGAAATCCTTGGGTACGGCTGGTTTGACTTTGTGTTGCTCATGGAGTCCCGAATGAGGCACATTACCTGCATTGTGAGGGAGCGTCAGTTACGGCACTATGGCCATGTGGCGCATTTCCACAAGGGTGATCCAGTTTGTAATATCCTCATTGTTCGGGACCAGAGTGGCTGGACCAGGCCAAGGGGTCGCCCACATAACATGTGGCTGCGGCAGATAGAGGGTCATTTCCGGAGGGCGGGACTGGACAGCGTGTCTGCCTGGCGGAGTTGCTAACGGGGATCCCGAGTTGTTTCGTCGTGTAGTGAGTGTGGCAACACGCTGTACCATACTCCCCAACTTGACTCATCTGCTCGTTTTTAATGTCATCAACAGTACAGAGTAATGGGGATTGTGGAAGAGAGTTGAAGAAGAGAGTGCAGGCAGGGTGGAATGGGTGGAGAAGAGTGTCAGGAGTGATTTGTGACAGACGGGTGTCAGCAAGAGTGACAGGGAAGGTCTACAGGACGGTAGTGAGACCAGCTATGGTATATGAGCTGGAGACAGTGGCACAGGAGACAGAGCTGGAGGTGGCAGAGTTAAAGATGCTAAGATTGGCATTGGGTGTGACGAGGATGGATAGGATTAGAAATGAGGACATTAGAGCAGTGGTTCTCAACCTGTGGGGCAGGCCCACCTAGGGGGGCACGAAGTAACAAAAAGGGGTGTGAAGATGTGAAAAAAGAAAACAAGAATCAAAAATATGAAAAAAAACATCAGTTGAAACCAAAACAAATGAACTTAAACTACATTCTGATACTAGAACAATCAATATAGAGTTAGATAAATGTCGATAAAAGTTAAGTAGGTATAATAAAATATGCTTCTACATTTCAAACAAATGTTAGGGGGGGGCGATTAAAACTGTTATGAAAACTCGGGTCGCAAATACTTACAGGTTGAGAAACGCTGCATCAGAGGGTCAGCTTAGGTGGGACGGTTGGGAGACAAAGTCAGAGAGGTGAGATTGTGTTGGTTTGGAGATGTGCAGAGGAGAGATGCTGGGTATACTGGGAGAAGGGTGCTAAGGATAGAGCTGCCAGGTAAGAGGAGAAGAGGAAGGCCTAAGAGAAGGTTTATGGATGTGGTGAGAGAGGACATGCAGGTGATGGGGGTGACAGAGCAAGATGACGAGGACAGAGAGATATGGAAGAAGATGATCGGATGTGGCGACCCCTAATGGGAGCAGCCGAAAGAAGAAGGTTAAGATGCAACGAATGGAGCAAACTGCACAGAGAAAGGGTAAAATATAATGAAATTGATAAAAGAGAGATAAGCGTTTAAATCTATAACAAAAGCAAATATTTCAAAATGTCTTATAAATGTAAAACATCAGAATAACATCAGAACACTCGAGATGAGAACAGGCCATTCAGCCCAACAAAGCTCACCAGTCCTGTCCACTTATTTCTTCTAAAATAACATCAAGTCCATCCATCCATCCATTTTCTAACCCGCTGAACCCGAATACAGGGTCACGGGGGTCTGCTGGAGCCAATCCCAGCCAACACAGGGCACAAGGCAGGAACCAATCCTGGGCAGGGTGCCAACCCACCGCAGACAACATCAAGTCGAGTTTTGAAAGTCCCTAACGTCTTACTGTCTACCACACTACGTGGTCTCTTAGTCCAAGTGTCTATCGTTCTTTGTGTAAAGAAAAACTTCCTAATGTTTGTGCGAAATTTCCCCTTCACAAGTTTCCAACTGTGTCCCCATGTTCTTGATGAACTCATTTTAAAATAATAATTCCCTTCATAATGTTAAGCTCTTCACTCAGGTCTCCTCTTAATCTCCTTTTCCTTAAACTGTAAAGGCTCAGCTCTTTTAATCGTTCCTCATAATTCAACCCCTGCAGCTCTGGAATGAGCCTCGTCGCTCTTCTCTGGACCTTTCCTTGTGCTGCACCATAATGCCGGACTGAATACTCTCAAATTACAGGATCTGAGTGAGCGAGAGGAGTGTCAGTCTGGAGGAGATCAGTGAGGTTGTGGGGAGCTTTAAATGTTCACAGCGGTATTGTGTATCGTATTCTGTAGTTAACAGGGAGCCAGTGACGTTGAGAGAGAATCAGTGTGATATGTTCAGTGGATTTAGAACAGCAGGTTACTTTCCTGGCAGCAGAATTTTGAAGAAGTTGTAGGCGATGGATACGTTTTTGTGGGATGCCAGATAGAATAGCATTACAGTAATTTATATGTGAGGTGACTCGGGCATTAACTGATACTTCAGTACTGTGCTGCGTAAGAACAGGACGAAGTCTAGAAATGTTTCGGAGATGGAAGAAGGCAGTCTGAGAAATGTTACTTATATGGGAGGAATTATTTAATAATACTAATTATTATTTAATAATTGTCATTATTAGTGTAAAAATGGATATAAAAAATTGCATTTAAACGGTGCACCAAAATCTGTTGTATGTAAACGATACTGTTTTAAACGTTATTGTTTTTTCATCAGAAAACCCGGTTTCCACATCTACCTGTATTAGTTTAAATGGCACTTTTGCCACTCGCAATATGGCGGACGTGCTGATTTATCGTGTCGACTGGGCAACACAGTGAATGCGGCGCCCACCTATATATGTCTATGCTCCTGACAATGACAACCCACTGGAATTACTTGCAGCCTATTGGTCAATGCAGGACTAAAGAAATACTTCCCGTGCTTTTGTCGTGAGAACGTATCAAAATAAAAGTCAAGTGAACTTTGTGTCACAATGATAGAAAAGTACCGAAACAGCAACAAATCCAGATGATCATTTTGAGTTAAATTAACGTAAGGTAGCTTTTAAAGTTAAAGACCATGTGAGAGTGTATTACAGCGTGTCACACGGCCAACAAAGAGCTAATTTCTTTAAACAGTAAAATGGAAGATAGAATGCGATTTCCTTTCTGAGGGCATGAGCTTGTTGTTTTGGTGCTGTGGTTATGGGTTAATGATGTAAATAAAAATATTCTATTGGCATGTCCGTTTCATTTCAGTGTTTCAGGATTACTGAAGAGGCGGCACGGTGGCGCAGTGTGTAGCGCTGCTGCCTCGCAGTGAGGAGACCTGTGGGTTCGCTTCCCAGGTCCTCCCTGCGTGGAGTTTGCATGTTCTCTCCGTGTCTGCGTGGGTTTCCTCCCAAAGATATGCAGGTTGGGTGCATTGGCGATCCTAAATTTTCCCTAGCGTGTGTGGGTGTGCCCTGCCCAGGGTTTGTTTCCTGCCTTGTGCCCTGCGTTGGCTGGGATTGGCTCCAGCAGACCCCCGTGACCCTGTAGTTAGGATATAGAGGGTTAGAAAATGGATGGATGGAGGATTACTGAGCCAGTGCTTTACGGTTTTATCTTTACCTTCGCTGTTTTACAGTTTTGTACATTATGCCATTTTTTTTTTTTTTGCAGTGTATGGCATCGCTCTGAAGAGCCACTCGGGTACCTCGGCAGCAGATCCAGAAAAGCTGACCCAGGCCTGTTAACGTAGACAGCGAGAATCCTTTTAAAATTAGGAAGTCATTGGAGGTTTCACAAATCCGTTACCATCTACTCGTGGTTATTTAGGGAGCCTGCTAGCAGATTTAAATAAATAAAAGGTTCTTTCTGGAAAGTTCACATGGATGATTCTTTTGAGAACCAAAAATACAAGTTCTTTACTGGCACAATTGTAGTCCTTTACTCCACTGCTTGAGCAAACACATCATTTCATTGTATGACGTGTTCTTTGCATGTGAAGTTGGTTCTTTATACTTTGTAAGTCTTCCTAATTCCAGTTGCCGATCTCGGCCTTCTCCTTCTTTTCCTATCCTGGTCAGATTCAGGTTGTCCTCTTCTCTGAAGGCGGTAATGGACACCTTTGTGTGAAATCTGTCACAAGAAATGTCCTTCATTCTGCAAGAACACAGCAGCCTGACGTGTGACTTGAGGAAGTCATTTCATTTTTGACCCCAGAGCTGAACTTTAGGAAGGCCGGCAGCTTGACGTGAACAGAATGACAGGCTTCAGGGGTGCTGATGCAACATTAAAGGTTTCTCTAATAACCAATTAAAATGAATACTTAAGGACGAGCAGAGTGAAACACTGAAGGAATGGCTGCTGAGAATGGGGCTTTGCAGTCAAATGTGAATAATAAATTAAAAATCGGGCCTTTCAAGCAGTAACGGCCATTAACAACCCTAATAATGTCTTTGCTGTATTTTAAAATCAACTTAGCGATACTTTGATAATATAAAGTACCCGTTTCTATCAAAAACATCAACATTTCTGGGTGGTTCCAAACTTTTGACAGGTAGTTTGAATCATAATAGAAAGGATTAGTCTTCTTATTTTTAAATTTCAGATTTAAATTATAATGCACAGCATTTTGCTTTAAATATCTTTCAAATAGCTTTCTATCTTTCTGGCAAAGAATGGAGGAATATATCAGACAAAATGAAATAAATACCCTGTGAAATGCAACAGTAAATAACAACACAAAATATGAATATTAATAATCAAATGCATCATAAAAATATTTTTTGTAGCTTATTTGTTTATCTATTTCTTAATTTCTTCTTTTATTTAAGTGCAACAGGAACCACGCCCTGTCACATTCACTCGTCAAAGCTGAGAGGGCGGGCTCTCGCCAGCACTGTGTTCTGATTGGTGAACTGACCACAGTGTGGATGCATGTGCTTTGCTTGACTTAGTAATCCTGTGGCTCATCCGCCTGCTCAGAGTTGAGACTCTGTGTTTGTGTGTTTGTGTGGCGACTACGAGTGCAAAAAAGCGAGACCCAGAATGACTGTGCAGAGCGGCGATTTTAACTCAAGAAACTCCAAAGTCATCATCAGGAGTCTTCCATATAATGTCTGCTTTGGCCGAGGGTCACATCTGCTCTACCGATGATTTACCAATCAAAAAACAGGACTTGCTAGAACCCGCCCCCTCCGCTTTGACGAGTGAAAGTGACGTATTTCATGTTGTGTGTGGAGTCACTGAAAGAAAGAGATTAGGGAATGATTGTAGTTTTGGTGATTATTCCTTTGTGTATTAATTTATTATCATGACATAATTAATTACTTATATACAAATTTCATGATGTTATTATTTATTGACACATTTCTCCGAACATTTATTATTTGCAATTTATTTCTTTATTCCTGAAATGTTTCTTCATAAATATGCCGGTTGTGATATCACAATCAAAATCTGGGTATTATAATACATATTTATTTTGCACTAGCTGTGCTACTCATCTAAATTGGGTTGAAATCTAAATAATCATCATAGACTTTGGCATTAATATTTGCAGTGCACCACGCAAGGCATATGTGTCTATTATGCCTTTTGGTATGTGAGTCGCAAAAACAGTGTTAATGTTTGTGATGTACCATCTGTTGGAATGCAATGCATATGTCACTGTTATATGCCATTTGGTATGTGAGTCGCAAAAACAGTGTTAATGTTTGTGATGCACCATCTGTTGGAATGACGAACACAATGTATTTTAGTACTTCAAATGTCTGTGATGTACAATCTGTTGGAATGCAATGGATATGTAGCTGTTATATACCATTTGGTGTGGGATTCATAGAAGCAGTGCTAATAGTTGTGATGTGCCATCTGTTGGAATGAAAAATGCAATGCATTTTATTACTATGCATGTTTGTGATGGCGCCATTTGTTGAAATGACAAATGCAATGCATTTTATTATTACAAATGTTTATGATGTGCCATCTGTAGGAATGACAAATGCAACATGTATGCCTCTGTTATATGCTATTTGGTATGGGATTCATAAAAACACTGTTAATGTTTGTTTGACTAATGCAATGCATTTCTTTGCTAAAATTGTTTGTGATGTGTCATTTTTTGGGATGACAGAGACATGTCAACTGGATGGGGACACTGACAGGCATACAGATACGTATTCTTTTATTAAGGTGGATTATTATTAAATCGGTTATTAAACCAATTTTATACAGCATTTTCTGACATATTTAAGTTTTGATGACTTGTAGCTATGCAAAATGTTATCAGTTATTTTAAACATATTTCATTCTTATAAAAATAATATTATGTTTTTTATTTTAGACACATTATGATGCTTTTTTGTCTTTTGTTGATGCAGACCCCCTCATCAATTGTAAAATTTTAATTCTGCATATTTCAATAAGTCAAGTGTCTGTGGAAAACAAAGAAGTACAAGTTTTATGCGTCACAGTGCATCTCAAAACTCAGTTCTGTGCCCGTTTAGCTTGAGGCTGATCTATTTTTTGTGGAAATAAATTATAACTGGCATGCTGTACATGCTTTCTGCAGTTCATGGGTTTCATTATTCCACACGCCTTCGGGAATAAATGTGCATACGCAAAACCCGAGGAAAGAAGAAAGAAGTAGCATTCAAGGTGCCACTGCAACAAAGAGTTACCACAATTATGGAATCCATTTGGGCACAAAAAGAAAAAATGAGAGGAAAGAGATTGATAAAGGGGGTAGTGGGGATGGCGGATGGGACAGCCAGCAATGACAAAAGGGACAATAAATAAACATAGCAAGCTCAAAACTGCCCATTCCAATTAAGGGCTATGGCTGGGAGCAAGCAGCACAGGGCAGACACCGATTTTAGAAAGGAGGTGAGTATATAATGGGGCCCACTTGGGCACACTGGGGACAGTTTAGCGTAACCCACTTATGTCTTGGGTTTTGGGAAAGAAAATGGCAGGACACTGAGAAAAAAAAAACTTGGATCAGAGGAAGACATGCAAACTTCATACACACAACGTCAGGGTGTGGGATCAGAGCCCGGGACACAGAATCCATGGAGTAGCAGTGTTAACCAATAAACTGGCATGTCACCCCAGATAGATAAATAAATAAGAGGAAGGCGATGTGCCTTGAGGCAGCGTTCAAGTGAAAGGTGCCATTTAACATTATTGATCTTTAAAACTGACAGGAAATACATCTCAGTTGCCCCTTGGCCTCGTCGGTTTGTGAGGCTTTGAATTGTGTCACCTTCTTTCCAGAAGATGCCTTGTGATGCCGCTTCGCAGTAAAGGCGCTATATACACTAAGTGCAATATGTGAACCCCAGGTAGACCACTGCACTGACTGATATAGCAGGGTACAGGGGCTTTCTTTTAAAATGTTGATCGCTACATAAGGCGCTATATAAAACAAAGATCGATTTTTAATAGTTATATAAATTATGACCGGATTTTCAGAATGCATGGCTCCGGATAACAGGAGCTCATCCTCAATCCACCGACGTATCAGTCGAAAGGCTTTAATTAGTAGTAAAAGTTGCCAAATAAAGGCGAGGAGCAGCCATGTCGGAACGCAGCTCCAGTACGGGGGTCCGCATGCAGTCTGCCACCGCGATGTTCACCGCTCCTCCGCATCGACCCTTTCACTAAATTACGCGCTGCTTATCGTCTACTTTGAGCTCATTTCGCCTTTAACTCGACACAACGCGTCTTTCCCCGAGCTCGGCGTCTGCTTCGCGGAGTGTTAAATAAAGAATGATGGCGCGCGGTGCTAATATGGATTTGTGTCACCCTCGTAATTGTGTCTGCAGGCGGCTCTGCGCTCCTCGGTCCGTGTGCGGTGTACATTTTTATTCATATTGTTGTTAATCAGCGCCTAACAAATTGTTACATATCCCAGAAGGGAGCCTTCATTTATTCTTCTGGTGGGGTCCTACTCACTCAGCGCTGCCACTCCGTGCCCCAGGGGCTCAGTGCCGCCTCATCAGTCGCCAGGGGCACTTGGCACAGCCGACGGAGGAGCAGGCGCTTCGGGCTTGCTGGGGGTTTGGGGGTCAATCCCCTAATCGGTGGGAGGGGGCAACGGGGGCGAGTCCGCTGATCTGATAATAAAAGAAAGGGATAAAAAAAATAAATACACATATAATAATACAATGTATGTATTGCAGGTCTAAAAATCAAATATTTACCTTTGATATAAAAGGCATTATAAATCAATATTTATATTTTATTTTAATCAATGAGATAAAAGAAACGTGTTACTTAAAATCTGCAATGTCTGTTTTATCTATCTATCTATCTATCTATCTATCTATCTATCTATCTATCTATCTATCTATCTATTATATAGTGCCTTTCATATCTATCTATCTATCTATCTATCTATCTATCTATCTATCTATCTATCTATCTATCTATCTATCTATCTATCTATCATATAGTGCCTTTTCATATCTATCTATTTTCTTCACTTTTGGGGCCCGTCTTCCCCATGACCCCAACAGGCACAACGCAGTCCCCAGTACAGCAAAACACCAACACACACAGTCCTTTCTTGCACACCTCCTCCCGACTCTGGCCGCTGAGTGGTGGTTGCTGGGCCCTTTTATAGTCCACCCTCAAGTGCTCCAGGTGGTTGACTGCCAAGTTTCAGCTGCACTTCTGGGCATAGCAAATACGCTGCCCATATAGGCTCAGAAGTCCCAGGACCCAACAGGGCTGCACCCAACTTCAATTCCCATGGAGCCGTGTGGGAAACTGAGGCACCACTCCAACCCAAGGGGTGGCCATCTAGGGTCCAGAGAGAGGTATTGCACAGTTCATGGCTGCTCCCCCTAAATATATAATGAAGAGGTGTCCTGGCTGGGCATGGACCCCAGCTGTCCACCACATTGCCCCTCTCTAAGCAGCATGTCCTGCAAGGCCTGGTCTTCTCCAGGACAGGGAGACGGTGTCATCAGGTTCGCGGGCCTGTCCTCTGGAAAGTGCTGAGTGGTGGTTGCTGGGCCCATTTATAGTCCACCCAGAAGTGCTCCAGGTGGTTGATTGCCGAGTTCCAGCTGCACTTCCCGAGTGTGGCGAATACGCTGTCCATACGGGCTCAGGAGTCCCAGCTGCAGCACCTCCTGGCGGCGCCTGTGGGGACCAACTCCAATTCCCATGGAGCCCTGCGGGAAACCAAGGCACCACTCCAACCCAGGATAGCGGCCATCTATCTATCTATCTATCTATCTATCTATCTATCTATCTATCTATCTATCTATCTATCTATCTATCTATCTATCTATCTATCTATCTATCTATCATGTAGTGCCTTTCAGTTCTATCTATCTATCTATCTATCTATCTATCTATCTATCGTGCCTTTCTATCTATCTATCTATCTATCTATCTATCTATCTATCTATCTATCTATCTATCTATCTATCTATCTATCTATCTATCTATCTGAGTATCTTTTACAGACAGCCAGGATCCTCCGGCCCCCCTATCTGATGGTCTCCCACACGAGATGACACAACTTCACAAACTCACCCCTCTGTCACCGTCCTCGTCCCCGTCTGCTCTTGATATGTGGCGTGTCACTGGCGCTGACTCTAATTCAGCTGATTACACTTTATTGATCTGTAATAACATTAAACACCACTGCTTAGAGCAGCGGCCTGCAGGCCAACAATCACGAGCCCGGTGGGATTTTTTTTTTATTTTTATTGTATCCCAGCTGCTACAAAATAAGTGAAATAAATAAAAAGTTGGTGCCTTGCTGTTGGGTCCTGCCCCGTCACTTTCTCGTGCCAGGCTGCTGTCCCTTCCCTTCCGTCTTTGCCTTGTTTCTTGGTCCACGTTTGCTGTGCACTTCGCTTTTCTTTTTTTCCCTTCTCTAATTTTTTTAAACTTGCCACTTTCTCACAGATTTGGGTGCTTTCTTATTCTTTATATTTAATTACAACAGTCGTGGATGTCAGAGTTTTGTTGGATATACTGAAGTGAGCTCAGTGCCCCTCCACGCTCTCCCCCCTGGCCCCTTCAGACCCTTCACAAGAGTACAGAGTTCTCATCTTCAGGTAAATGGAGATTAAGGGGTGACATGACTGAAGTGCTTAAACCTGTTAAAGACAGCGGCATGGTGGACCCCAACTGTCGCTCTAAAATAAATTCATCACGAAGACCCTTAGACGGTGTTGGGGGCTTGTGAAGGGCAGACACATGGAATACGTGTGGCGCACAGCAGGAGTTTAGGACCTGTGAGAAGAAACTGCAGATGGAGAGGAGCCCAAGTCCAGAACTTCCATCAATGTCAGTAAAGATGTTTTTAAAAAAGTCGCTTTCATTCCTCACAGTGCATGTGGTTTTTATTCATATGTTTTGGAGTTTTCTGCACAATTTGACTTCAATGTATGCCTTTTAGGTTTTTTTGGATGAAAACTTGATCAGCTGCAGCAGACCACTAGAGACACGGGGAGAACCTGCAGCCCCCATCCTGACCGGGACCACGGTAGGATCAGATGGAGAGGATGGAGCCAATGCTAATCACTGAGTCAATCTACACCAATATATACTTTAATAAAATCATTATGGTTTAGGTTTGGCTCAATTTTAGTTCTAATTGTAACAACTAGCATGTCATGAAAAGGGGAGTCAATCAGCCAGAATATAAAAAGGAAAAGTTCACTAACGCAACATCATTTTAGACGTGGAAACGTGTCCGAGTCAGCGGATCAGAGCTCAACACCAAAGAGTATGACAGAGGAAATCTCGTAGTGCCTCCTGTGTCTTCATACGGCATAAATAATCAGGAGTCAAGAGCGGAGTGCGCCTGTGACAGTGTGAGCGCAAAGTGACGAGAAAAATCTGCACCGGTCAACAGAAGCTCTCTTATAAAACGGTGGGCTCCCTATCGGTCTATAGAGTGCATCTATTATATAGTGCCTTTCACCTAATCTAGCTACTTATCATACAGTACCTTCTTTATACTGTATCTGTTATGTAGTGCCTTTCTAACTGTACTGTTTATGGAGTCTCAGCTCTCTGTCTGTCATATACTAACTTTCTAACTCTTCTGGATCTGTCAGAGACAGCCTTTCATCAAAACGATTTATCAGTCTATCATATAGTGCCTTTTGCCTACAATTTCTATCTATCTATCTGTTATATAGTGCCTTTCATATCAATCAATCTATCTATCTATCTATCTATCTATCTATCTATCTATCTGTTATATAGTGCCTTTCACATCTAATCTCTCTATCTATCTATCTATCTATCTATCTATCTATCTATCTATCTGTTATATAGTGCCTTTCACATCTATCTATCTATCTATCTATCTATCTATTATATAGTGCCTTTCACATCTAATCTCTCTATCTATCTATCTATCTATTATATGGTGCCTTTCACATCTGATCTCTCTATCTATCTATCTATCTATCTATCTATCTATCTATCTGTTATATAGTGCCTTTCACATCTATCTATCTATCTATCTATCTATCTATCTATCTATCTATCTATCTATCTATCTATCTATCTATCTATCTGTTATATAGTGCCTTTCCTATCTATCTATCTATCTATCTATCTATCTATCTATCTATCTGTTATATAGTGCCTTTCACATCTATCTATCTATCTATCTATCTATCTATCTATCTATCTATCTATCTATGATATTGTGCTTTTCTTTCTTGTGTTATATAGTGCCTTTCATTGTTTCTTTTCCTCCTATGGTGCCTTTCATCTGCTCTCTTTATCTGTGTCATATAGCGCCTTTCACCTGCTCTCTCTGTCGTTTCTGAAGGCCACACGATCATTTCAACTGTAAATAAAGCAGTATGGTGTCAGGTTGCCTTCTCCTTGACCGATGACTCCCCGGCCGTAATGGACGCTTTGTAACGCCGCGCTCGCTCATTGTATTGAGTCATTCTCGGTTTCTCCTCAAAAGCCCCTCCATCAAACTTAAAGTGAAGTGCTTACACGCCGCCTGACGTGCCCTTTTAACCTTCTATGAATCATCTGTTTTTGAAAAGTGTGAGCAGCCGTCTTTTATGAAGAGCATAATAGATATTTACAGATGATGGGATCAATAGGGAACAAGTTCAGCGGTCGCGGTAATGGGCACCAAAGGGGGAATTCTGACATTGACCTCTGACCTCAGTGGCCACAGCAGTCCACAGGTCAGGAAAAACCAGCAAGCCCAGTTTGCACAAAACCTTGTAAACGTCGAGGTCTTCAGCTGCTGGCCATGTTGAAATGGCCAGCTTTATGTTTGAGTTAATATTTATACGTGAGAGAAGCAGGTGACCCTGAATGAACTGATGACAAATATGAAATCAATACAGTGACCTTAATGTGCCCAAAGCATAACTCTGGTGTGCTATGTGGTCATTCAATTAAAAATAATAAGAGCGGCATAATGGGCGATGGCCTTTTGAACTGACTTGTAATTTGGGAAGTGTAAAGTGAAGGGTCAAGCGGTGACAGACAAGGGGGCTCCGGCTAACTTACGGGGGGCTCTGGCCTCGCGGTCATTAAGTGTCACTCCAGCTGTGACATTCAGCTCGTGCGTCACAACTGGCAACAAGATACTCACAGTGTGATCGACAACATGTTGGAAAAGTGAGAATTCTTTTAAGTTGATTGGAGTAACAGAGGGCAGCAAAAATGGCAACCTCACAGTTTGGCTGTCTTGGGTTCAAATCAGCCTGTGTGGACTTGGCATGTTCCCACAATGTCATTTCTCACATCCCAAAGAATTCACAGGTTAGGCGAAGTGGCATGTGAGTGCCAATGTGGGCATCAGTGGGAGTGGACCCTGCAATAGCTGGCACCATGCCTGGGGCTCATTCAGACCCTGTGCCCATTGCTGCCAGGATGGGCTTCAGCACACAGTGCACTAGAATGTCTATGATAATCCTCTATGATATAAATTAATATAAAAAGTTCAAATGTGCGGTGGATTCGTAAAGTGCTGCAACCCCTTCACTTTCCAAACACTTTACTGTGCTGCAGATTACATTTGAAATGGATAGGCTTGCCATTTGTGCCCATCAATCTACCCAGAGGCTGTACCCAGAATGACAAAGTGAAGACACGTTTTCGCAACAGTCTGCGGATTTACTAAACATCCAAGACTGAGAGCTCTAATTTTTGACTCTTAATTAACTCGGTATTTGGTAGAAGCCCCTCAATTCCAGCTGTGAGTCCTCCTGGTAAGTCTCTACAAGCTTGGCACACCTGGATTTGGGCAGTTTATCCCCTTCTCACTGGCAAGCACCATTACATTGAATGGGAAGCGTCTGTTAAGTGCCATCTTCAGGCTGTGCCGCTCCTCTGAACACTTTCCGTGTCCTGAGATGGCACGATTATAAAATGCTCTGCTGATTCCTAGAGCGCCAGTCAGTCAGTCAGTCTGTCTGTCATCTTCCAACCCGCTTTATCCTAACACAGGGTCACGGGGGTCTGCTGGAGTCAATCCCAGCCAACACAGGGCACAAGGCAAGAAACAGACCCCAGGCAGGGTACCAGCTCACCACAGGACACACACACCAGGGACAATTTAGGACCCCCAATGAACCTAACCTGCATGTCTTTGGACTGTGGGAGGAAACCCACGCAGACATGGGGAGAACATGCAAACTGAACGCAGGGAGGACCCGGGAAGCGAACCTGGGGCTCCTTACGGCGAGGCAGCAGCGCTACCCACTGTGCCACCCCTAGAGTGGCAACAAAAGAGAAAACATAACTAAATGATCCGAGCAGCTCTGCTGTCCTACTAACTCCACAACAAGTCCAGAGCACCCCAACAGATACAGACTGATAACTGTAATAAAATGATTATCATAAATGAATATGGCGGTTTCTTTTACAATACCCACAGTGCAGTGTGCCCCCTGCCATACTGACTGATGAATCACAGAAAGAGACACCCAACTGAAAACTGAAATACACAATTAACTGAATGGAAGAGAAAGTTCCTTGAATGGCCATCCATAGAAATACAGCTCCTTTAAGCTCGTAATGTTCGATATTGCGAGGCTTACGCCGAGCCGCACCTCAATACAGGGGACTTCCTAACACAAGCTTGTCAGGTCCTCTCCCTTGTAAAACACGAAGCGGAAAAATAATCCTTTAGGTTTGATTTACCGTCCATGCACGAACCCGGCTTCTCCCGATTCCTCCTGTAGGGCTCACAGTTTCCCCTCCCTGCTCTGTTCCTTGACTTTTGTCTTCCCTCTTCTGCACCTTCAGCCCCGCCCCTGTTAGATTCTATTGGCCCTCTGAGTCAGGTGATCCATGTCAGGTAAAACTGTTTGTCTTTGTGCAATGATGGAGGAATGTACACCTCGACAATGACGCCGTCCACACGTGACAGTGGTTACAAGGTCACTCCACACCTCTTCTATGGGGTTTGGCTGGCCACCCAAAAGACACTCAGAGATTTGTCCCCAAGCCACTCCAGCATTGCCTTCATTGTACGCTTCGTGTCACCAAGGTGAGCTGTTGGCCCAGTCTGAGGTGGCGTGTCACTCCAGAGCAGGTTTTCTTCAAGGTCCTCTTGAGATTTGGCTGCGTTCATCCTTCCCTCAATTGTGCCAAAGCCGCCACCAGCGGGCTTCACCGTAAGGATGGTAGGAGATGAGCAGTGCCCACATCTCCATTATGCATGGAGTTCTGCCAAAAGAGTTCAGCGTTTGTCCCGTCAGACCGGAGAACTTTTCTCCTCGAGCTCTCGGAGTCCTTTAAATGCCTTTGAATCAAGAAAGCCTCCCATCTGGCCACTCTACCATAAACCCCAGATTGATGGCCGTCCTTCTGGAAGGGTCTACCATCTCAGCAGAGGACCCCTGAAGCCCTTGTAGAGCGATCATTGGCTTCTTGGTCACCTCCCTGACCACAGCCTTTCTTGGCTGGTTACTCAGCTTGGCCGGACAGCCAACTCTCTGAATAGTCCTGGTGGTCCCAAACATCCTTCCATTTCACAATTATGGAAGCCACTGTGCTCCTGGGAGCACTCAAAGAGTTAGAAATGGTTTGATCCATCAAATATAGACAGTGAAGTTTGAAAAGTGAGCTTTCTGCACACTTTATCGTGTTGCAGGTTTTAGAAATGGTTTGATCCCCTTGTCCTGATCTACGACTCACCACAGTTTGATTGCGCTGGTCTACAGAGAGTTCTTTGGCTTGGTGTTGTCCTAACATGCAGTGTGAATTATGGATCTTTTATACTTAGCTACATGTGTGCCTTTCTTAATGATGTCCAATCAATTCAGGTCGCCGCAGGTGGACCCCAATCAAGTTCAAGGAGAATTCAAGCAAACAGCACAATTTAGAGGGGCACAGCCAAGGGTCTGAATACGTCTAGGAAGGAGAGATTTCAGCTTTGGATTTGTACACCTTCCTAGGGACACGTTCTCACTTTGTCATTAGGGGTTTTTTCAGTGTAGATTGATGGGAAGAAATAACAAAATTACCTGTTGTCACACATGTGTGCCTAGGAGATGGTCAAGATCAGATCGAGGAATGGCAGTGGGTACTAATCTTCTTCTCTTCCCACAGACACCCCCCAGGGAGGAGAAAACCACCTGCACACATCACTTCCACCTCTGTTCCTGATCTCACTTCCGGCACCCACTGATGACCTCACTCCACTTCCTGTCCTGCAGACACACTCTTCCTCCCTTCACATCCGGCACCCACTGATGACCTCACTCCACTTCCTGTCCTGCAGACACACCCTTCCTGCCCTCCCATTATAAATTCAGTCAACATACATGGTATAAGACTCAGTCCTAAGAGATAACTCGGTTTTTGCATTACAATATATGGGGTGGTTCCCCAACTCTTTTTGACTTGTTTTGTGTCTATCTTCACCATTTAAAATGAAATCCACAAGGCGATAAAGTGTGCAGAAAGTGAAGGGGTCTCAACACTTTTTGAATCCACTGTGATCCAAATGTGACCAGGCCCACTGTTAAGCCAGAACATCCTGGTGACTCCCAATTGAAGTGAATGACATCAGCTGTCTCATGACAGTGGCGCCTGTCAAGGTCAGGGATCTATTAATCAGCAAGCTGACAATTTAGGTACTCATAGTCAATGTGCAAGTATGAAGACCTAAGTGACGTTGATGAAGGCAAGGTGTCGGGATCAAGTAAGAGAGTAAGCTATTTCTAATTTATCCTTTGTCACGCACGCGCGCATAGGGAGCCGCGTAAAGACCCGATGAGCAGCGTAATATATTGTGCCAGGGGACAAAGGCAGGGTACTAACCTTTGTTTCTTTCATCTTCACAGAAAGACAGAGACAACGTAATTTTACACGGATTCCCTAACCACTCGTTACCACTTCCGCATTCCTTTCCTCCCTCTAGTCCACTTCTGATGACGTCATGGCTCCCATACAGCACCTTGGTTCCTTCCCAGCATTCCATCCATCAGTTTCCGGTCCCACCCGATAAATGGTTCCCCTCATCATATGCACATTGTCTGTTGTAACGCTGACACGCCATATCACTGACCATGGTTATTTTGTTTGCAAACTGTACAGTATATGGGGCCGGAAAACCCAAAACCTTTATGCTTTTTTGTCTCTTTTTATTACAGTGGCGTAGTCGGCAGGATAAATTGTCCAGAAGATGACCAAAGGACAAGACCTTAATACTGTCTTGACAAGTATGAAGAGCCAAATCCAGGCTCTGCAGCGGGAGCAGGCAGCCACAAAGTGGGAGCTGGGAGACCAAGACACGGCTCGTGCCAGCTGAAGCGGTAAAACCGGAGCCAACACGGCCTCCACCTCCTCCGATCGTTTGGCTTTCGGAAGCAGATGACATAGAATCTTATCTGTCGATTTTCGAGAGGTCCACCACTCAGAATCAGTGGACGCGGGCAGAATGGGCATCCATACTGGCACCGTACTTGAAGGGTATCGCGCAGAGGGCCTATCACAACCTCCCCGTCGAGGAAGCCACCGATTATGACCTCCTGAGTGTTGAGATCTTAAGCCGCTTCGGCATCACATTGGGCCAGCAGGCAAGCAAGTGGAGGCTCTGGAAATTCAACCCCGATCGAACCTGCCATGGTCCAGGCTTTTGAATTCTGGAGTAAGATGGGCCGCTGGCTGAGGCCAGATATTAACCAAGCTCGCCAGATGGTGGAACAGATGGCCTGTGAGGGGTTAGTTAATGCGATGCCTGAGTATCTCGCCCGGCATGTCCAACGACATCCCTTTAAGGACATGAAAAGCCTTCTGGAGGTACTAGAGCGCCAACTCGCGGTTAACCGAATCAGGGGGTCGGAGAGGTCCGCTCGCGTGGCCCAACAGGGACATGTCACTAACCCTGAGCCCTCCCGTCGAACTCTCTTTTCTAGTATCAGATGTAGAACCAGATCCTGAAGGGCGATATGTGATCGTCATGGGTAATTTATTTAATTGTAAAGTGATTCTGATAAATATCTATGCACCCAATGTGGATGATGGAGACTTCATCCAAAACGTACTTCCATCCATTCCTAATGTGAATTGGAGACTTTAATTGTGTTGTAAATCCAGGCCTGGATAGGCCTTCAGCTTACAGGGGTGACCACATCTAACACTGCAAAAATAATCACAGCAGCTTTTAATTGATCATAACTTATCAGACCCCTGGAGATCACTTTATCCAAACTCAAGAGCGTATTCCTTCTTCTCACCAGTACATCATTGTTACTCAAGAATTGATTATTTCTTCATAGATAACAATTTCTTGCCCACAATCAAATCTTGCAAATACGACACTATTGCTATGTCCGCCCATGCCCCTCTGATCATGGCGCTCACATCACATACTCATACTCATACATACTCAACATACTCATCTCGCAGATGGCGTCTTAACCCCCTGTCATTAGCTGACGAGAACTGTGCAGAATTTATATCCAAGCAAATTTATCCTTTGAGGTTTCTGCAGGAATACTCTGGGAAACTCTGTAGGCATTTTTAAGACGACAGATTATCTCATATCTTTCCCACAAAAATAAATCGGAAACCAAGAAGGCCTCAGAGTTAATCAGTGAATTCACCACAATCGATCAAGAGCACGCCAGGTCTCCAAATGAGGCACTTTTTTGGAAAAGACAGGCACTGCTTTCAGCACTCAACCTCTTGACAATAAAAGAAACAGAACAACTCATTTTTAAATCGTGACATCATAACTATGAACATGGAGAGAAGGCTAACAAGATCTTAGCGCAAGAAATCCATAAGCAGGAAGTTTGCAATGCAGTATCAGTAATCACCAACACAGGCGGAGATATACTGTAGAATCATTAGCAATGAAAATATAATGCACACATTTTGAGACAACTATAAGTCCTTATATTCTACTCAGTTTAAAGAACACAAGACACAATGTAATGAGTTTTTGGATGCACTTACGGATACCACAGCTAGATACTCTAAGTCAGGGGTCTCCAACACATCGCACATTTTTAGTGAAAGTAATGTTAAGTAGACACCTTCTGAAATTCACGTGGGGTTGGCTTTTAAGACTTTTGACCAATGAAATGGGGAGGTGGGGGGGATGCATGAGATTTAAAATTTCTTGGCCATCACTGCACTCTACGCGGGGTGAGGAACACATATTAAAAATACATCACTTTTGGGAGGGAGGGCATTACTTTAGATCAGGGTCTCCAACATGTCGCTCACGAGCTACCAGTAGCTTGCCACCCCTTTCCAAGTAGCTCGCCAAAGGGTTAATGAATCCTATAAATCTGAAAACTAGATTAGTCAAATTAGGGGTGGGTATTAACATATAAATGTAAAATGCTCTCAATTGAAAGAGGTGTTCCCTTTGTTAAGTGCTCGTGTGATTTTGGTGCACTCCACTCTGCCCACTGCGTCTCACTTGGATTCGTGCAAATAAATTGATACTGCAAGCGAACTCTGATACATAGCGCGATGAGAGAAGTCACAAAATCAACTGGAATGTCCAAGCAAATTATAGATAAAGCAGTTCTCTCGTGAAAAGCGGACAGACATACCAGACAGAGAGACATTGGATTTTATATATTATATATTAGTAAACCATCAAAATAATGTGCAGTTAAAGTCTCAACAGCATTTCTGAAGCTTAGCAGAGCCAGATAACTATAAGAATCTTCACCAAGCAGCTCTGAAAATGTCTGCTTTGTTTTGGTCTCCATACCCCTGTGAGTCTGACATGAATGTCATGAAGTAAAAGTTCAGCGCAAGACTGGCAGACGAACATTTAAATGACTCCATGAGAGAGAACCTCAGTGGCTCCACTCCACCGTACACCTCAGTGCCAGTCATCTGACTTACTAAGAAACACATCACACGTACAACTGGAGCTGTGAATAAAGTGACACAGTGACATGTGACAAAATGACAAATGACGAAGTCATATCTGTGGATTTGGAATTGCATTGTTTTGTTTTGACAGCATTCATGTTTTAATCCAATAGTGTGAAATGACTACAGACGTACAAAATGCACTTGCAGGTGAACTAAATATTTTTTGAGATGTTTTAATGCAAAATGTGAGTTGTGGACACCAAGATTTTGTAAATGTTCAGGCAAAACAAGCGTATTCAGTATGTTTGGATTGAAATAATCGAAGAGAATAAACGTTAGAAAACATGAGTAGCTCTCGGCCATTTTCATTTTGTAAAAGTAGCTCTTTGGGAAAAAAATGGTTGGAGACCCCTGGTCTTAGTGCAGAGGAACTGAATAAACCTCTGGCACTATCAGAATTACTAGACGATATAAACTCACTTCAGAGTGGGAAAGCAGCAGGCCCTGATGGCTACCTTGCTGAATTTTATAAAAAAAATTAAGCTAGCTCCCCTTTAATTAGCAACATTTATAGAAGCCAGAGACAATAAAATTGTACTTCAGACTTTTTGCAAAGCATTAATTACCGTTTTTCCTCAGAAAGATAAGGACGTATTACAATGTGCGTCATACAGACCAATCTCACTTCTGAATAAAGATGTTAAGATATTCTCTAAAGTGCTAGCTAGAAGGATTGAGAAAGTGCTTCCTTCAGTAATATCATTAGACCAAACCGGAATATTAAAGGTAGACATTTGTCTTCCAATCTTCGATATCTGTTTAATGTAATATATTCACCCATAAAGTCTAACACTCCAGAGATCATATTATCTTTGGATAAAGAAAAAGCATTTGATATGGTTGAAGAGGATTACCTGTTCACCAATTTGCATGAATTTGGGTTTGAACCGAACATTTGGTGCATGGATCAAACTACTGTATACCAGTCCAGAAGCTTCAGTTTGTATTAACAACATTATTTCAGACTACTTCAAACTAGAACATGGTGCCAGACAAGGATGCCTCTTGTCACTACTGCCATTTGCAATTGCCATTGAGCCACTAGCTGCTCACTGTCGAAATGCTTATGAGATAAAGGGAATTATCAGAGAAGAAAATATCATTATTTGCAGATGATATAGTGCTATATATATATCAGACGCACAAAACTCTGTGCCTACAGCCCTGAATGTACAATCAGAATTTAAAAAGATATCTGGACTCAAAATTAATTTGAATAAAAGTGTGTTTTTTCCAGTGAATTCTCTAGCAAACAGCATTAGATTGAACATCTTTCCCCGGTCATCATCACCGGTAAATATAAAACTCTTTTTCAACAAACTTTTGCTGTTTGCACAGACAAAATTAAACAAGACGTGCATAGATGGTCAACCCTCCATCTTACTTTAGCAGGAAGAATTAACATTGTGAAGATGAATATCCTCCCTAAGCATCTGTTCCTATTTCAAAACTTCCTCATACACATTAACAAATCATTTTTTAAGAAATTAGATTCGATCATAACCTCATTTATTTGGAATTCGAAATATCCACAAATTCAAATTGCGACCCTACAACAAAGATGTAAATCAGAAGGTGGCATGGCACTACCTAACTTTGAATTTTATTACTGGGCGGCAAATATACAAGCTATAAAAACCTGGACATGGACACAAATATACAGTATGAACATACACAGGCATGGTCCACAATAGAAATGAAATCCTGCAGCACCTTTTTCTGTTCCTTGCATTGTGCCCCAGGAAATACGAGTTATCGTCGATATAACAACAACCCAACTGTGCTTCATTCACTCAGAATATGGAACCATTGCAGGAAGTATTTTAAGATAGAGAAGCTTTTATCTGTTGCGTGATAACCACCTTTTTCCAACTTCTCGAACTTACACAGTTTTTAATGTTTGCAAAACGTATGGGATTAAATCATTTTGAGATTTGTACATAGATAACGTCTTCACAGTCTATGAACAATTTCACTCCAAATTGAATTTCCCATCAACACCGTTCTTTCTTCTTTCCAAATTAGAAACTTTGCTAAAGGAAATCTGCCCAGTATTCCTCACCTCCCACCTCTTTCTATTCCAGAAGAGATATTGATCAGTCTTGAGGACTCAGACGGCATTTCTATAATATGTAAAGACATTTTAAGGTCCCAGAATATGGTGGGAAAAGGATCTCTCACGCATCATGTCAGAAATGGAATGGAAGGTAGTGATGCACAGAATTCACTCGCGCTCCATATGTGCAAACACTCAATTATTCAACTTAAACCCTTTAATCGAGTACATCTGTCTCGTTTGAAATCGTCCCAAGATGTTTCCAGGGCGAAACCCAACCTGTGAACGTTGCAATCGAGCTCCAGCCTCACCGGGCCACATGTTTTGGGCCTGCACCACATGGGTGAAAATCTTTAAATGTCTATCAGACAGCCTTGGTGTCACAATCCCTCCTAATCCACTAACAGCTGTGTGTGGTGGGCTCACAGAGGAGCTTAAAGTGGAGAAGGACAAACAAACTGTGATGGCCTTTACTTCACTATTGGTTCATAGACTTGTCCTGCTCAACTGGTAGAATCCTAACTCTCCTCTGTTAAGTCAGTGGGTAACTGATGTTATATCCATCCATCCATCATCCAACCCGCTATATCCTAACTACGCAGGCGCAAGGCAGGAAACAAACCCTGGGCAGGGCACCAGCCCACCGTAGGGCATGCACACACACACACACCAAGCACACACGGGACAATTTAGAATCGCCAATGCACCTAACCTGCATGTCTTTGGACTGTGGGAGGAAACCCACGCAGACACGGGGAGAACATGCAAACTCCACGCAGGGAGGGCCCGGGAAGTGAAGCAGCACTACCCACTGCACCACCGTGCCGCCCTGATGTTATATACTATTGGAAATTGGAAAAAATCTAATTCTCACTTAGATGATCTGTGCTAAACTTTTTTAAAACCTGGCAGGATCTGATCAGTAACATTATAGAATAAACATTTAAATTGTCTCCTTTGTCTCTTTACACCTCTCAGTTGTTTTACTGTTGGCCTTCCCCTCTTTCTCATGGGTGGGGGTTGATTTGAATTTAGTTTTGTTACATTTGACTTGATTGTATGGAATGTTATATGCTGTTAATAAATTCAATAAAAGATTAAAAAAATAATAAAAAAATAAGAATATTGGCAGATCCCCATTTTTAGACATGTAGACAGTAGCCGAGCACTGGTCGCAGTTAGCAGGGCAGTTCAAGCTCCACTCTATGGGGTGTCTGCGTATTTTTCCTGTGTCTGTGTGAATTTTTCATGAGATTTTTCCCATATGACATTATTTGGATCGTTGTGCTTGGTGATGGACTACAGTCTCTTCCAGGATTGTCTGGCTCCTTGTGTCAGATGTGGCCCAATGACACTCCAGTTACCTGTGACTCTGCCGTGCCCACAAAATGGATGGATAGGCAGACGGTTATTAACTTTGATTAAACAGACAGGTGTATCTCTTTCTGGACTTTGCAGATTTATGATTTTGATGCTTCATTCAGATTGTCCCTAAATTTACAGACTGGTGGCACGGCTCTTCACCATCTAACAGCCTGATGGGTAGCCGTGAATGACAAGGTGGGTTACATAAATCGATGTGCTCACTCAGTGCCACACTGGATACAAAGTTTGGGCTCACGGTGCTCAGACAAAAACTCGTCTCTGATCCCATCTTTTATTCAGAGATGCTTGGAGGTTTGTGACTACTTGGCCTGTAGTGAGTGCCACTTTAATTTAGTCATTTTCTGAGAGGAATTAACTCTTAAAACAACAAGCTGAATGAGGATCACTCTGTGGACAATGGCTGTCTCATCGTTGGCTCCCATCACAGTGAGATTACACAAAAGAGTAAACGGCCTCCCTGCTGCTCCACGACACTAAAAACACATTTGCCCTGACTGTTCTTTTCTCTTTTCTTTTCTATGACCCCTGAGTGATGAATGAAGGCCGACTCTCGAGACAGAGGCCAGTCTTGTGGAGACCCCCAACCCCCACCATTTAAATCACTTCATTTCAGCACCGAGGTGCACAAATGACAGTTCATCACGGCATGGTGCTGAGCCCTAATTTGCTGAAGTTTAGCCATTGGAACTCTCCTAATGTTTTATTAAGCTGCATTCTTCACAGAAAAAACGCCCAGAGGTCTTCTTCTGAAAGTGGGACAAAAAGGGGGGATTGTTTAACAGTAATAAAGGCCAAGTGGGGAGGCGGGGGGCTGGGATCACAACACATTCAGTCATTGTCCTCATTCATCTACACCAAAACTCAAAGAACTGTTTGGTATATAGCGCCTTTTTGAATTTCTGATCTATATATAATATAGTGTTTTTCATCTATCTATCTATCTATCTATCACTTACAGTATATAGTGCCTTTCATTATCTATCTATCTATCTATCTATCTATCTATCTATCTATCTATCTATCTATCTATCTATGTATCATATAGTGCCTTTCATATCTATCTATCTATCTATCTATCTATCTATCTATCTATCTATCTATCTATCTATCTATCTATCATATAGTGCCTTTCACATCTATCTATCTATCTATCTATCTATCTATCTATCTATCTATCTATCTATCTATCTATCTATCTATCTATCTATCTATCTATCTATCTATCTATCTATCTATCTATTATATAGTGCCTTTCACTATCTATCTATCTATCTATCTATCTATTATATAGTGCCTTTCTATCTATCTATCTATCTATCTATCTATCTATCTATCTATCTATCTATCTATCTATCTATCTATCTATTATATAGTGCCTTTCTATCTATCTATCTATCTATCTATCTATCTATCTATCTATCTATCTATCTATCTATCTATCTATCTATCTATCTATCTATATAGCGTCTTTTACTTTTCTTTGACCAATACACACACCCCCTACACACACACACACTAGTTGTCCTCATCTGTATGTTCTTCAGCTTTGTGTCTGCTGGTAAAACTAAATTATTCCTTTTGTATGAAAACCATTTGTGTGGATCAGATAATTCAGCCCCTGATAGGTCTGTAATGGACTTTTCCCGTTCATTAACTGATTTATAATGCTTGGATTCTATGCTTTGTAGTTTTATATTGAATTCTACATCTTGCTTCTAAAGTAATGTTAATATTTTTAAATCAATATTAGTAAAATTTTATGTACACTGTTGTATTTGTTGATAGCAGGGATCTGCAAATAAAGCTGAGATTTATTGACCCCACATTCATTTTTATACTATTATCACAAGCGAAATACAGGCCGTAAAAGCTTTAATTAAAAATTTAATTAACGCAGGTAATCAATAGAGTGTAACATAACATCTCACATATTTTCAATGACAGATGAGAAAATGTTAATCAAAGAATAAATTTGGAGCTGTGGCAGCGCCTGACCAAACCCGACAGGTGGTCCCTGCTCAGTGAGGAGGGTCCCATTCTTGCCTGATTTCTCCTCGATTCACTTTCATCATCGGGATGGCAGACAGAGGGTGAATGCGCTGCCACCATTGGCTCATGCCGTTCTTCCAGGTCTCTTTGACTTTTTCCCGCTCCAGCCCAGGTAGTGTGGCCCCCTAGTGGCCGTGTGGATAAACTGTCAGCAGCTGTAATTTCCAGTGTCTCCCTATTATGAGGCATTGGACGACTGGCTTGAAGGCCGCGGATTGAATCCTCACCACCGGCTCACTAAATGACTGTGAGTGAGTCACATAACCAGCCAGGGTCTCAGGATGCTGGGACGGTAGTGAGACCAGCTATGTTATATGGGCTGGAGATGGTGGCACTGACCAGAAAGCAGGAGACAGAGCTATAGGTGGCAGAGTTAAAGATGATAAGATTTACATTGGGTGTGACGAGGATGGACAGGATTAGAAATGAGGACATTAGAGGGTCAGCTCAGGTGGGACAGTTTGGAGACAAAGTCAGAGAGGCGAGATTGTGTTGGTGTGTTCTTGTGCAGAGGAGAGATGCTGGGTATACTGGGAGAAGGATGTTAAAGATAGAACTGCCAGGGAAGAGGAGAAGAGGAAGGCCTAAGAGAAGGTGTATGGATGTGGTGAGAAAGGATATGCAGGTGATGGGTGTGACAGAACAAGATGCAGAGGACAGAAAGGTATGGAAGAAGGTGATCCGCTGTGGTGACCCTAACGGGAGCAGATGAAAGAAGAAGAAGAAGAAGAAGTGTCTCGTTGGGTGCTGTGGTGGTGCACAGTCGAGTCCGAGGCCAACAAGTGAACTTTGCAGATACTCCTCGTGCCCAAGTGGGTTTTCTCCAGGTGTGCCACTTTCCTAAAGAAAGCTCAGCTTGATGTTTGGTAACATCAAAGGTATCCATTGTGCAGCATCCAAGATTGGGTGTTTCCTTGTGCCCAGCGCTGCCAAGATACACCCCAGCTTCCTTCAGCCCCCCTAGATGTACATTAGGTTTCTAATGAACCAACGTGTGTGTTTTTATGCTGTTGGTGTTCATTGACCTGTAACGCAGTGAGTGTCGGGCACATTGACGATTCCTCCTGCCAGAGTGGTAGCTTCTATCCAATGATAGAGGACCTCCCTACCATATCACGGTAAAGAACCCAAGAAAATGGATGCCAATTCCTCCATTAAGTCAGATGCTTGGCGGCCGGTGGGCAATAGTCGAGTCGGTGAGCCAGTAGAGTTTTTACAGTTGGGGTCATAACAGAGATTGGTGAAGTCATAAAAGAGATGAGGGAGGAAAACCAGCTGGGCGTCTTTTAGTGACACAACCAGCAGGGGGCATAGAGGAGCACCAGAGTGTCATTTCTTGGGCGCACAGAAGGCGTAATGGGTGCTGGTGAGCGCCTGTGGGTACCCTGCCCTGGAGAGCGGGCCAGTGGGCCGGGAAGTCAGAGTTACATGGCGCTGGATCATCAGACAGTTAAAAAAATAAATAAATAAATGGAAAGAGAAGGAGAGAGCTTTGCAAAAGAATGTCTGATAAAAGTGACCTTTCACTTGGGAAGAGGGACAATTAGCACGGCGCCCACCCAGCTGTGTGTGCACCCCACACAAGTGGGCCTCTCGTGGCAAACACCGCCCTTGGGACTGGCCACTCGCTTCCTTCATGGTAATGTGAATTAGGAGGAATGGACGCTAAACGGCCTGCGGACCCCCAGTGCTGCAGAGCTTAAAGCAAACCACCGGGTCCTTTCAGGTGGCGCTTTGTCTTATGCTCGCCAAGTTCTTTACTTTTTTATCGTCTGTTTCATTAGCAAAACCCTTTGGCACATTTTAGCCGGGGTGGCACAGTGGTAGCGCTGCTGCCTCGCAGTAAGGAGACCTGTGGGTTCGCTTCCCAGGTCCTCCCTGCGTGGAGCTTGCATGTTCGCGCCAGTTTCCTCCCACAGTCCAAAGACATGCAGTGTAGGAGCCATTTTCCTAGTTCTATAAAACTCATGAATATTTTACTAGATGAAAATGCATAAAATATGGCAGATTCCTATAACCCCCGTGAATAGAATTGTGTTGGCATTTTCCTGCCATTTTCTAACAGCTTTGAGTGAACAGTGTTCTCCAGTTAGTGTCTAGCCTTGCCTTGTGTATGCGGTTTTTAACCGTCGTCGTGTTTGTGCTCGTGTCTATGTGCCAAGCAGCCTACGGGCCTTTTGAGTGTGAAGTAACTCAAAAAATAGCACTTGTATTTACAGTGGTGTGAAAAACTATTTGCCCCCTTCCTGATTTCTTATTCTTTTGCATGTTTGTCACACAAAATGTTTCTGATCATCAAACACATTTAACCATTAGTCAAATATAACACAAGTAAACACAAAATGCAGTTTTTAAATGATTGTTTTATTATTTAGGGAGAAAAAATCCAAACCCTACATGGCCCTGTGTGAAAAAGTAACTGCCCCCTGAACCTAATAACTGGTTGGGCCACCCTTAGCAGCAATAACTGCAATCAAGCGTTTGCGATAACTTGCAATGAGTCTTTTACAGCGCTCTGGAGGAATTTTGGCCCACTCATCTTTGCAGAATTGTTGTAATTCAGCTTTATTTGAGGGTTTTCTAGCATGAACCGCCTTTTTAAGGTCATGCAGGTCATAGCATCTCAATTGGATTCAGGTCAGGACTTTGACTAGGCCACTCCAAAGTCTTCATTTTGTTTTTCTTCAGCCATTCAGAGGTGGATTTGCTGGTGTGTTTTGGGTCATTGTCCTGTTGCAGCACCCAAGATCGCTTCAGCTTGAGTTGACGAACAGATGGCCGGACATTCTCCTTCAGGGTTTTTTGGTAGACAGTAGAATTCATGGTTCCATCTATCACAGCAAGCCTTCCAGGTCCTGAAGCAGCAAAACAACCCCAGACCATCACACTACCACCACCATATTTTACTGTTCGTATGATGTTCTTTTCTGAAATGCTGTGTTCCTTTTACGCCAGATGTAACGGACATTTGCCTTCCAAAAAGTTCAACTTTTGTCTCATCAGTCCACAAGGTATTTTCCCAAAAGTCTTGGCAATCATTGAGATGTTTCTTAGCAAAATTGAGACGAGCCCTAATGTTCTTTTTGCTTAACAGTGGTTTGCGTCTTGGAAATCTGCCATGCAGGCCGTTTTGCCCAGTCTCTTTCTTATGGTGGAGTCGTGAACACTGACCTTAATTGAGGCAAGTGAGGCCTGCAGTTCTTTAGACGTTGTCCTGGGGTCTTTGTGACCTCTCGGATGAGTCGTCTCTGTGCTCTTGGGGTAATTTTGGTCGGCCGGCTACTCCTGGGAAGGTTCACCACTGTTCCATGTTTTTGCCATTTGTGGATAATGGCTCTCACTGTGGTTCGCTGGAGTCCCAAAGCTTTAGAAATGGCTTTATAACCTTTACCAGACTGATAGATCTCAATTACTTCTGTTCTCATTTGTTCCTGAATTTCTTTGGATCTTGGCATGATGTCTAGCTTTTGAGGTGCTTTTGGTCGACTTCTCTGTGTCAGGCAGCTCCTATTGAAGTGATTTCTTGATTGAAACAGGTGTGGCAGTAATCAGGCCTGGGGGTGGCTACAAAAATTGAACTCAGGTGTGATACACCACAGTTAGGTGATTTTTGAACAAGGGGCAATTACTTTTCACACAGGGCCATGTAGGTTTGGATTTTTTCTCCCTAAATAATAAAACCATCATTTAAAAACTGCATTTTGTGTTTACTTGTGTTATATTTGACTAATGGTTAAATGTGTTTGATGATCAGAAACATTTTGTGTGACAAACATGCAAAAGAATAAGAAATCAGGAAGGGGGCAAATAGTTTTTCACACCACTGTATACCTAATCTTAATTATTGTGAAACAACCAAGTGGCGTCCGCTTTCTGAACAGGAGCCGGGTGATCTTTCCAAACAAATCATATCACGAGCCTTTTAACACAAAATCACGAGCCACAATCTGAATTGCAATCCATCTTTTCAATATGTCAGACACTTAAGAGAATATCCGGACTCAAACTCATCAAGACCTCAGTGACACTTTATTTTAAATATCAAACAAAGTTGAATTCAATTGTTCTCTCGTTCGCTAGCTAAGCGGAGTTAAGGAACACAAACCGAAGCTGGCGAGTGAGTGAGGAAGGCAAACGGCCTGCTGCATGGAGCTCAGATTCACGCGAATAAATCGTTAGCGCAGGTGAACTCTGATACACAGCGAAATGAGAGAAGTCGCAATAACAACCGGAATGTTCAAGCAAATTATAGAAAAAAAACCTGATCTAAATCCGTGAAGTAGTTCTCTCGTGGAAAGTGGACAGACATACAGACAGAGAGACACTGGATTTTATATATTAGTAAACCTTCAAACCTTCGCGGAGTCAATGGAGGCTCTGATCGGGGCAATCGAGAGAGACTGAGCGAGGAGTCTGAGTGTCCTGGCTTGTGAATGTCCTGATAACACCCAAGATCCAGGCCTTTAATGACCTCTTGGGCACGGCCATCAGCAGTGTGTCTGTCTGCAGAGAGAGTCTCGACCACATAGAGAGGTTTACTTACCCCGGCAGTGACATCCATGTGACTCTGGTGACTCTTCCTATGAAGTCAGTAGACGGATTGGGAGAGCATGGGGGGTCATGAGGTCGCTGAAAAGGGGTGTGTGGCGCTCCCAATATCTATGTAAAAGGACGAAGGTCCAAGTCTTTAGAGTCCTGATGCTCCCTGTTTGCGACATATGGATGCTATGTAGTGATCTGATACGAAGACTGGACTCCTTTGGTACTGTTTCTCTCTGGAAAATCCTTCGGTACTGCAGGTTTAACTTTGTGTTGCTCATGGAGTCCTGAATGAGGCACATGACCTGCATTGAGAAGGAGCGTCAGTTATGGCCATGTGGCGCGTTTCCCCGAGAGTGATCCAGCTCGTAAGATCCTCATTGTTGGGGACCCAAGTGGCTGGACCAGGCCAAGGGGTTGCCCACGTAACACCTGGCTGCAGTAGATAGAGGGTCATTTCTGGAGGGCGGGTCTGGGCCATATGTCTGCCTGGAGGGGCTTGCCAACTGGGATGCCGAGTTGTTTCGTCATGTGATGGGTGAGGCAACGCGCTGTACCATTGCAAGCTCCCCAACTTGACTTGACTTGACTTCAACATAACGTGCAGTTAAAGTCTCAACAGCATTTCTGGAGCTTAGTAGAGCCAGATAACTAGAAGAATCTTCACCAAGCAGCTCTGAAAATGTCTGCTTTGTTTGGGTCTCCATACCTCTGTGAGTCTGACGTGAATGTCATGAAGTCAAAGTTCAGAGCAAGACTGACAGACGAACATTTAAATGACTCCATGAGAGAGAACCTCAGTGGCTCCACTCCACCATACACCTCAGTGCCAGTCATTTGACTTACTAAAAAACACATCACACGTGCAGCTGGACATGAGAATAAAGTGACACAGTGACATGTGACAAAATGACAAATGAAGAAGTCAGATCTGTGGATTTATAATTGCATTGTTTTGTTTTGACAGCATTCATGTTTTATTTCAATAGTGTGAGATATACTAGAAAATGACTACAGACATACAAAATTAATTTGCAGATGAACTACCATATTTACTCATGTACCACGCGCCCTCGTGTAAGACACGCACCCTAATTTTTACTAAGAAAATCGCGAAAATCGTTTTGCCCTGTGTATGACATGCGTTGTGATTGTATATGAAGCGTTTAGAGAGAGAAAGAGAGAGAGAGAGCACGCAAGTGTGCAAGCGCGAGAGAGAGAGAGCGCGAGTGTGCAAGCAAGTGAGCGAGAGAGAGAGAGAGAGAGACAGAGTGCGCGAACAAGCGAGCGAGAGAGAGAGAGAGGAGAGAGAGAGCGTGAGTGCGTGAGTTCGAGAGAGAGAGAGAGCGAGCGAGCAAGAGAGAGAGAGAGAGCGCAAGCAAGAGAGAGAGAGAGAGAGAGAGAGAGAGCGAGCAAGCGAGAGAGAGAGAGAGAGAGAGAGAGAGAGAGAGAGAGAGAGAGCGCGCAAGCGAGGAGAGAGAGAGAGAGAGAGAGAGAGCGAGAGAGAGAGAGAGAGAGCGAGCGAGCGAGAGAGAGAGAGAGAGCGAGCGAGAGAGAGAGAGAGGGAAAGCGCGAGCGAGCCCAAGCAGAAGATGTAAACATTACAGAATTACATTTCCTCGTGTATAACGCGCACCTGATTTTTTAATGCTAATTTTCGGGAAAAAATGTGCGCGTTATACATGCGTAAATACGGTAAATACTTTTTAAGATGTTTTAATGCAAAATGTGAGTTGTGGACACCAACATTTTGTAAATGTTCAGGCAAAACAAGCATATTCAGTTTGTTTGGGTTAAAATAAGCGATGAGAATAAACGTTAGAAAACAGGAGGAGCTCTCAGCCATTTTCATTTTATAAAAGTAGCTCTCAGGGTAAAAAGGTTGGAGACCCCTGCTTTAGACCCTTAGCCCCTGCCTACACTCCCCTTTAAATGAATTTTACACTCTCAGATGTTCAGTTTCTTAGCCTTCTAAGACAAATCTCTTAGCCCCTGTCTACATTCCTCTTTACATATTCAGCCCAATATTGAACATGATTGTTATATTTATGATGATGTTAGTTTGTCCAGAAAACAAGGGGACCGTGTATAGAAATGTTTTTGTTAAATGCCTTGATTTTAAACTGCAAGTCTACACTTCAGTCACATCTTTTCAAATCCATCGAGCCAAGCTTATGAAATCATGTCACTGTCCAGATACTTATGGGCCTGACTGTATGTTGACGGATGTCTGCAATACACTTTTTCAGATATTTTTCGGAAGCATTTCAGGATATCTCAAATACACTTTCTGATACCTCAAAGTAACTGCATGTCCATTTTAAGGTTTTTAAAATACATTTGGAGACGTCTCAAAGTCACCTCATTTAAACTCTAAAATCTTACAGTCGGGCTCACCGTCTAGTTCAGTTCTGCTGCGATAGTGAACTGCACAGTTACTGTTAGTGATCTCTGATGCTCTCTTTCTGTTTTTTGGTAGTCATTTTGGGGACTCTGAATTTGACACTAAGTGAAATATATCCATCCATTATCCAACCCGCTATATCCTAACAGAGGGTCACGGGGGTCTTCTGGAGCCAATCCCAGCCAACACAGGTCACAAGGCAGGAATCAAACCCTGGGCAGGGCGCCAACCTACCCCAGTAATGAAATATATTTTAAGTATAACATATATAATATATATAAATATAACATACTAGCTGTCCCCCGCGGCTCTGCCCATGTGATAGTGAAACAGAGCAAACATTAATAATCAATAAAAAAATTACAAAATATAATTCTGGGCAAGTGGAAGGTTGGTACAGCTCTGCCAGGGGAGCGTCCCTCCTGTGGCCGTGATATCTCTGCCAATGAGCAGCTCTCCTTAAAACACACATAGCGCTGATCTCCGTCTCTCAAAGACTTCAAACATTACTCCTTAACAATCTGTAGATGATAATGTGTGTTGAACAAACAGGTATCGCTATCTAAGTGGAGGTGAGGTGTACTCCAACACGTGGTGCAACGTATAGCGACTCAAACAGAGGCTGAGGTGTGAGTGAGGAGGGCCCCGCCCAGCTCCCTACTCCTCATACCGGCGGCATCTCTCTTGGAATCACACAAATAAATTGGTACAGCAAGTGAATTGTGACACTTAGTGTGATAACAGAAGTCACAAAATCAACTGGGATGTTCTAGAAAATTATAGAAAATCCATCCATCCATCCATTTTCTAACCCGCTGAATCGAATACAGGGTCACGGGGGTCTGCTGGAGCCAATCCCAGCCAACACAGGGCACAAGGCAGGAACCAATCCTGGGCAGGGTGCCAACCCACCGCAGGACACACACAAACACACACACACACCAAGCACACACTAGGGCCAATTTAGAATCGCCAATCCACCTAACCTGCATGGCTTTGGATTGTGGGAGGAAACCGGGCGCCGGAGGAAACCCACGCAGACACGGGGAGAACATGCAAACTCCACGCAGGGAGGACCCGGGAAGCGAACCCGGGTCTCCTAACTGCGAGGCAGCAGCGCTACCACTGCGCCACTGCGCCACCGTGCCGCCCTTATAGAAAATCACCTGATCTAAATCTGTTAAGTAGTTCTCTCGTGAAAAGCGGACAGACATACATACAGACAGACAGACAGACAGACGTTGGATTATATAAATATATATATATATATATATATATATATATATATATAGACTAGCCGTCCTCCACGGCTCCTCCCACGTAGTAGTGAAAAAGGACAAACTTTAAAAATCAATAAACAAACAGGTACCACTAGCTAAGTGGAGGCAAGGTCCACTCCAACACGTGGTGGCAGGTAGAGTGACTCGAACAGAGGCTGGCACATGAGTGAGGAGGGCCCTACCAGGCTCCCCACTCCTGACGTCACGCTTCCCACTCCCCTCAGCCCTCAGCTTCTGTCTCGGATTAGCGTGAAATTATCGCTCCTGCAACCGAACTCTGATACTTAGCACAATGAGTCACAAAATCAACGGGAATGTTCAAGCAAATTATAGAAAAAAAATCAGATCTAAATCCGTTAAGTAGTTCTCTCATGAAATGTGGGCAGACATACAGACAGATAGACATTGAATTTTATATACATATAGAGATAAAGTATTTATATATATAGCATGTATATATACTCTTACATATATATATATATATAGTGAACTTGAACCCGGGCACAGACAGGCGGACATCGTATTTGACCCAACACACGTTTATTTACAGTTATATACAGTGCACACAAACCCCAGTGTCCAGGCTTCGCAGTTCCAATGCTTCTCTCTCCTGGCCGCCTCCAGTCCTCTCTCCAGCTCCGTCTCTCTTACACCCAACTTCCGCCATCGACTGAAGGGAGGCGGCCCTTTAAATAGGAAGCCGGATGGGCTCCAGCTGCTTCCCGGCACTCCTCCGCAGACACGCCCCAGTGTGGCGGAAGTGTCCCCTTTCGTCTTCCCCCCAGCACTTCCTGGTGTGGCGGAAGTGCTGGGCTCCAGGAATATCCAGGCACCGGGGCGCCGCCTGGCGGTGGCCACGGGTCCCTACAGGGCTGGGCTTCCAAGCCCTTTACCCGAGGCCCCAACATAACCAGGGCGGACGCCCCCTCGTGGTCTGGAGGAGGCACAAGCCCTCCCCCGGTCCTCCTGGGCGTCGATGCCACAATATATATATCTATATATCTATATATATATAAACATGTTCAGACTTACAGATAGTAAACTTTACACACTTTACATATCAGGTATCGTTAACAAACTCTGATCCTCTGCCACCATTTAGCGATAATTTGGTGACACACTCAACATTTGCCAATTGTCACTTTGACTCTTACCAGTGCTGATCTCGATACAATGACTGGTGATGACATTTACAGTTTTTGTTAATGAGCTCTGATGCTCTGTTGCTATTTCTCAGTAATATCACAGTTAAGTTTCGCTGATTATGAACTTGACGTTCACCAATATATTTTCTGATAACGAAATTTACAGTTATTGTTAATGAACTCTTATGCTGTGTTGTCACTCTTCCATAATTCAGTTACAACATTGTTAGTGAATAATAATTTCATCATCAATAATTTGGTGACACAGCTAACATTCTCTGACTGTGAGTTTGACACTCACTGAGGCTCATCGTCATACATTTACAGATAACGACATTTACTGCCGTCGTTAATGAACTCTGATGCTCTGCTGCCTTTCATTGATAATTTGGCGACACAGCTAGCATTCGCTGATTCTGTATTTGATGTTCACCGATACTGATCTCGATACATTTTCTGAAGTTTACCGTTATTGCTAATAAACTCTTATGCTGTGTTGTCACTCATCCATAATTTAGTTATAACATTCTCGGATAGTGAAGTTTACAGTTATTGTTAGTGAACTCTGACGCTCTGTTTTCATTCATCGATAATTTGCAGTCACAGTTAACATTCGCTGACTCTGTTATTTGATATTCACCGATACTGATCGCGATACTTTTTATGATGGTGAATTTTACAGTTGTCGTTAATGAACTCAGATGTGCTGACGCCGTTCATCGATAATTTGGCGACACAACTAACATTCGCTGATTTTGTATTTGATATTCAATGATACGGGTCTTGATATAGTTTTTGATGGTGAATTTTATAGTTGTCGTTAATTAATTCTTATGCTGTGTTTTCATTCGTCATTTTCTTTGATAGTGAATTTTACAATTGTTAGTGAGCTCGGATGCTCTGCTATTCATCGATAATTTGCAGTCACAGTTAACATTCGCTGACTCTGTTATTTGATATTCACCGGTACTGCTCGCGATACTTTTTATGACGGTGATTTTTACAGTTGTCGTTAATGAATTCTTATACCTTGTTTTCATTCATCAAAAATTTAGTTACAACACTCTCTAATAGTGAATTGAATTTATTTTTAGTGGACTCAGACGTTGTGTTGTCATTCACGATAATTTGCCAACACATTTAACATTCTCTGACTGTGAGTTTGACACTCACTGAGGCTCATCTTCATACAGTTACAGAGAAAGATATTTACAGTTATCATTAATGAACTCAGATGTGCTGATGTCGTTCATCGATAATTTGCCGACACAACTAACATTCGCTGATTCTGTATTTGATATTCAATGATGCTGGTCTTGATATAGTTTTTGATGGTGAATTTTATAGTTGTCGTTAATTAGATAGATAGATAGATAGATATGAAAGGCACTATATAATAGATAGATAGATAGATAGATAGATAGATAGATAGATAGATAGATAGATAGATAGATAGATAGATAGATAGATAGATAGATACTTTATTAATCCCAAGGGGAAATTCACATAATCCAGCAATTAATTCTTATGCTGTGTTTTCATTCGTCAATAATTCAGTTACACCGTTCATTTTCTTTGATAGTGAATTTTACAATTGTTAGTGAGCTCGGATGCTCTGCTATTCATTGATAATTTGCAGTCACAGCTAACATTTGCTGATTCTGTTGTTTGATATTCACCGGTACTGATTGCAATGCATTTTCTGATGGTGAATTTTACACTTATTGTTAGTGAACTCGGATGCTCTGTTGTCATTCATCGATAATTCAGCAATGCAGTTAACATTCTCTGACTATAAGTTTGAAATCACCGATGCTAATCTTCATACATTTACAGATGACGACATTTACGTTTTTCGTTAATGAACTCAGATGCTCTGCTGCCATTCATCGATAATTTGACATGGTGAAATTTACAGTTATCGTCAATGAATTCTTAGGCTGTGTTGCCACTCATCAACATTCCATGATAGTCAATTTCATTTTTTGTTAGTGAACTAGAGCGGACGCTCTGTTGTCATTCATCGATAATTTGACATCACAGTTAGCATTCGCTGATTCTGTATTAGATGTTCACCGATACTGATCTCGATACATTTTCTGATGGTGAAATCTATAGTTATCATTAATGAATTCTTATGCTGTGTTGCCACTCATCAATATTAACATTCCATGACAGTCAATTTCATTTTTTGTTAGTGAACTCGGACGCTATGTTGTCATTCATCGATAATTCAGTGACATAGTTAATATTCTCTGACTGTGAATTTGACACCCACTGAGTCTGATCTTGATACAACTATAGATAACGACATTTACAGTTATAGTTTGTGATCTCTGATGCTCTGTTGTCATTCCTCGATAATTCGGCGCCTCTGTTAACCCTTTGCTGACTGTGACTTTGTCACTTGCCAGTGGTGAACTCTGACATGCCACTCACACTTGCTGATTGTGACTCTGATGTGCCATTTCTTTCTCCCCCGATTAGGTTTTACTGTGACCCCTGGTGAGTTGTGACTCTCCCGTAATGGACCCTTATGTCACCTTGTATCGGCAGTCCCAATGCCGCGCCTTGGTCAGTGCATTTGCGCCACTCCAGATATAGCAGCGGGCAGCTCGTCTTAAGATTTTGAGCCGTGTCCTCCTAATGAAAGCAGGTTTTTGGAGAGCACCGCATTCCTGATAGATGGCCACCGGTGACCTGTGACCCGCGGTCTGTGTGACGCAGCGGCCCGCTCCAGCTGTGTTGTTTTTAGCCCCTGCGCGTGGGACTGCCCGGCGGTGATGAAAGGCATCCTCACCGCAGCCCTCTGAATAACCCGGCACTGCCGAATAGCTGCCCTCCCGCGCCCCTCTCATAGTCGCCCTCGACCCCAGCTGTGAATTTCTACAGCAAACAGGTCGATTGGATCTACAAATGTTTGCCCAGCTTGGAAAGAGTGTTTAGTCTGCAATATCTGAGCAAATGTTTTCTCACTTGTTTGCTTTTTTTTTTTTTCCTTTTTGCTTCCCCAATTCCTAATCTGACGATGACTTTCCGGGAAGATGCGAAGCCCTGCAGGCTGGAAAGAAACAAAGTGCGGAGGGTGACAGCCACACTTGATGTTTCTTCTTGGCTTTCTCTCATCCCTCTATAGCGCCTTTCATAGCTTGTTTTGAAACAGGTGGGCTGAGGAAGTGGAATTTAGGCCGCCAGTCTCAAAAACATTTCAGAGAAGATACAATACAATACAGTTTATTTTTGTATAGCCCAAAATCACACAGGAAGTGCCGCAATGGGCTTTCACAGGCCCTGCCTCTTGACAGACCCCCAGCCTTGACTCTCTGAGAAGACAAGGAAAAGCTCCCAAAAAAACCTTGAAGGGAAAAATGGAAGAAACCTCGGGAAAGGCAGTTCAAAGAGAGACCCCTTTCCAGGTAGGTTGGGCGTGTAGTGGGTGTCAAAAAGAAGGGGGTCAATACAATACAATACAATACACAGAACAGAACAAATCCTCAATACTGTATAAAAATACAAATTTTAGAAGTACGGAGCAAAATTTTACAGTAGATGATATGACATAATATGATTTGGATTTGAGTCCTGGAGACCTCATCCATCAAGCTGCCTCCCCCATTTGGCCATTTCACGGCTGAAACAGTGCTGGGCCAGCCAGTCCGATGAAAGGACCCCTCTTCCCCATGATTCCTGCAATCCTCCATCAGGGATGACTTTACCATAGGCAGGCAAACATCTTGGCAGGTGGGCCATGGCTCCAATTGCCACATTTGAGTACCGAGAATAGAAACAGAACAGGTGAGGGTTAGTATTCAATTATAACTATCATGTTACTTATGTTTTAGTGCTAAAAGATAAAAGGGGGCAAGAAAGTTTGTGTCTTCCATCACAATGTCAATGCGACTGAACTGTGGAAAAAGTCATTCATTTCAACAACAAATTCAACTAAATTAACACAGCAATGGCATTTTAAATACATTTTAAAGCACATGAGTCAATAAGGGCCACATGGGAGTTCATCGGTTACAGCTAAAGTTGGACCACTTCACCATCCCGTGCTCCATTCTCTGCTCTCTGCGTGTTCTTGGGGTTTCCTCCCCATTTTGAAATCCTCACAAAAGAAGATCCACATCAGGGTGACTAGCCTGACGTGAAGGAGTGTGCAGTGTGAGAGAATGGCATCCCCTCCTGCCTTGTGCCCAATAGGCTTCAACATCCCGTGGGTTCAGAACATAGGAATGGCTGGAGAGTTACGAGGGTCGTTCAAAAAGTTTCTGCACTTTTTATTTATTAAGAGTTTCAAAACCAAATGACATCACATTTCTACAAAGTCACCTTTCTTTATGATGCAATTTTCCCAGCGTTGTACCAACTTTTTAATGCCCAATTCCTGCTCCTCCTGCCTTCACCACTTTTTGAACGTCCCTCGTATGATAATCTGTTTGTGTGAAAGGCCCGTTGTCTGTCTGTCATATTTATTTACTGCTTAGGGTAACTGGACATTACATCTCTACAGGGCAGAGCTCATCCAGAGGAGACCTGACTGAAGTGTTTTAAAGTATGAAGGTAATTAGTCCAGTGGATCGAGACGGTTATTTTAAAATGAGTTCATCAAGAACACGGGGACACAGTTGGAAACTTGTGAAGGGGAAATTTCGCACAAACATTAGGAAGTTTTTCTTTACATAAAGAACGATAGACACTTGGAATAAGAGACCACGTAGTGTGGTAGACGGGAGGACTTGAGGGACTTTCAAAACTCGACTTGATGTTATTTTGGAAGAAGTAAGTGGACAAGACTGACGAGCCTTGTTGGGCTGAATGGCCCGTTCTCGTCTCGAGTGTTCTGATGTTCACAACTTCAATCTGTTCTTCGTCTATCGTGATGTTGCATGCTGATCCAGTTGCAAGGATTTTCGTCTTCTTTATGTTCCGATGTAATCCATACTGCAGACTGTGGTCTTTGATCTTCAGCAGTAGATGCTTCAAGTCCTCTTTGTTTTCAGCCAGCAAGGCTGTATCATCTGCACATCTCAGATTGTTAATCAGTTGTTCTTCCATGACATGAAACGTGAAACTCACAATCAGTCACTCTGGTCAGGTATGGCAGACTGCAGTGGTGAGTCGTCAACATGAGTAGCAGGCAGATCATTCCACAGCCTTGAGACCCTGTGTTTATATGTGTGTGTAGTTTGGGGTTGGAAGTATTGTGGGGGGGTATTTGTGTGCTTATGGAGGGGTTTGTGTATTTGTGTGTGTCTAAATGTGGGGTGGGTGGCACGGTGGTGCAGTGGGTAGAGCTGCTGCCTCGCAGATAGGAGACCTGTGGGTTCGCTTCCCGGGTCCTCCCTGCGTGGAGTTTGCATGTCCTCCCCGTGTCTGCGTGGGTTTCCTCCCACAGTCCAAGGACATGCAGGTTAGGTGGATTGGCGATCCTAAATTGTCTCTAATGTGTGCTTGGTGTGTGTGTTTGTCCAGCAGTGGGTTGGCGCCCTGCCCAGGGATTTGTTCCTGCCTTGCGCCCTGTGCTGGCTGGGATTGGCTCCAGCAGACCCCCATAACCCTGTGATAGGAAATAGCGGGTTGGATGATGACTGACTGACTAAATGTGGGAAGTTTGTTATTGTCTGTCTGAGTGTAGGATGTCTGTGTGTGCGAGTAATGGGGGCTTTTATGTCTGTGTGTGGGGGGCTATAGTATGCTTGTGGAGGAGCATTTGTGCGAGTAGTGTGTTACTTGCGTGTGTGTGTAGGTGGGGCTGATTTGTGCCTGTGTTTGTGTGACAGTGGTGTGTTTGTGTGTTTGTGTACAGAATTCTGTCAGTAAGTGACACTCCCTTCATGCCTTTGTCCCTAAATCTTTGTGTGTGTGTCTGTCCTAATTTCAGCCATTTTTCTTCATGTCTTTGCTCCTCAGTCCTTAGGTGTGTTTATTTCTGTGTGTGTGTGTGTGTGTGTGTAGTCCCATCATTAAGCGATGCCCCCTTCATGTCTTTGCCCCTAATCTTTATGTGTGTTAGTCTGTGTTTGTTTGTGTAATTCTGTCAGTAACTGACCCACTCATCACACCATCTACATCTTTGTGTGTGTGTGTTTGTGTAGTTCTGTCATTAAGTGATGCCCCCTTCATGTCTTTGCCCCTCAGTCTTCATGTGTGTTCATTTATGTTTGTATGTTTTGGTCCCCAGGCAGACACGGACAGACATGAGGCACAAGTCCAGCAACACACACGGCTTTGATTTTGTGGGAAACGCTTCTCAATTGTTTCCCACCTGCAGTGCACAGTACACAAGCTCCTCTGGCTCCTTGAATGAGGTGAGGTGGTCTCTTTAATGTTGCACCCAGGAGCACTCCAGGTGGCCCATCAGCATGATATGGAGGTACTCCCGGGTGTGGCAGAAGCCCGACATAGTTGGGCTCCACAGCTCCAGCAGCACCCCCTGGTGGCTCCCATGGAACCCAACAGGACTGTGTGAAGTCCAACTCCCATGAAGCTCTGTGGAAACCCAAGGCACCACTGCAGTTCAGGGGGAATGCCATCTAGTGATCCGGGGTAGGTAATGCCTTGTGTGTGTTCCCTTCCCTGGTCCTCCCAGTATACAGGAGTCCTGGCTGGGAAAGGACCCTGACCGGCCGCCACAATGTTTACAATGTAGTGTGTGTGTGTGTGTGTGTGTATTTGTGTAGCCCCATCATTAAGTTATGCCCATTTCATATCTTCGCCCCTCAGTCTTCATGTATGTTCATTTGTGTTTGTATGTTGTGGACTGCAGGGGGTGCACCAGCATCCCAAACCCAACACAGACAGCCACGAGACACAAGTCCAGCAACACACACGGCTTTTATTTTGTGGGAAACGCTTTTCAATTGTTTCCCACCTGCAGTGCACAGTACAAGAGCACAAGAAATCAACACACAGCACTTTGTCTCCCTCTCTGTGTCTTCTTTCTCTGTCTGTCTCTTTTTCCTTCCACCTCCACTCCTCCACCAGCAAGCTTTGTCTTTCTTCCTCCCGACATAGTTGGGCTCCACAGCTCCAGCAGCACCCCCTGGTGGCTCACATGGAACCCAACAGGGCTGTGCGAAGTCTTACTCCCATGAAGCTCTGTGGGAATCCGAGGCACCACTGCAGTTCAGGGGGATGCCATCTAGTGCTCCGGGGAAGGTAATGCCCTGTGTGTGTTCTCTCCCCTGGTCCTTCCAGTATACAGGAGTCTGGCTGGGAAAGGACCCTGACCGGCCGCCCCAATGTTTACACTGCAGTGTTTGTGTATTTCTGTAGTCCCATCATTAAGCGATGCCCCCTTCATATCCTTGCCCCTCACACTTGAAGTGTTTGTGTGTTTACACTGTAGTGTGTGTGTGTGTTTGTAATTCTGTCAGTAAGTGACCCATTTATCACACCTTTGCCCCAAATTCTTTGTGTGTGTGTGTGTATTTGTGTAGTACCGTCAGTAAGTGATGCCCCCTTCATATCTTTGCCCCTTAGTCCTCATGTGTGTTTGTCTTTGTGTGTTTACACTGTAGTGTGTGTCTGTGTGTGTGTTTGTAACTCCGTCCGTAAGTGACCATCTCTTCACACCTAAATCTTCGCCCCAACTCCCCTCAGCCCCTCGGCCTGGTTCCCTCTTGGCACACACACACACACACACACACACACACGGCCCTCCACGTGGACTCCTTCTCCCACATTTGTTTCCCGTTTAAAGATTCACCAGGGGTGTTTTCGAATAACAAATCATTTCTTTTTGTCTAACTTTAATCTGCTCTCGCTTGACAAGCCCCATCCTTTTCAGTGAAGGGTAAGGACCACTTAAAGAAAGGCCAATAAGCCTTTGCTCCGCGCAGCTGACTGGGGTGATTTGTCACCCGACTCGAAGGTGGTCACACCAATGGATTTATCTCAAGGTAAATGGAGATGCTGAGACCTGGGACCCGGAGCTTTGATTAAGGCCCCCTTTTTGTTGTGTTGATAGATGTTGCTTGTGTTTATCTATTTGAAATGCCACTAAATCTGCGAATACAATGGAGAAAAGAGAGTACTTTGCAGTAAAAAACGTAGTGATTTATGCCAGACTAATCGGCGCAATAGAAAAAAGAAAAAAAAAATAAGAAAGCCGCTTCACGGGAAAAGCTCTGGCTAGAATGCGGATTGGGGATCCGTTAAACACACTTTTTATTTGCTGTATTTACGCGGAGACGCCTGACTTTTATAAAAGTCTACAACTTCAGATTCTATCTGATTAGAGTAGCAAAGAAAATGGTGAGGTCAGGCTTGAGGCCATCGTGTTAGTGAGAATGGAAACTGCCAAAGCCCCCCACCAAAAAAGTCGGAATAATCAACCAACGGTGAGCAGCTTAGGCTAACTGGCCCGGGTGGTGCACCTGGGGGTCATGTAAGGAGGCCGACACCACCGAAAGGATTGGTGCCTGTTTTGCTCTCAATACTGTTAGGGCAGGACGAAATGGAAGGACAGGGGGAGACAGCTCACACCGGGCTTGGCCTCCCCCCAGGACGCTAGATGGCAGCATATCCAAGCTGGTATCCAAGGCATGCTGGGTGTTGTAGTCCCCAGGGATATCCCTGTTGGGACCACCAGGGGGAGCTGCAGGATTTGGGAGTCCTTACTCCATAGCGCTTCACCCTCACCCAGAAATGCTGCAGCTTCATATCACTGAAAGCCTTCTCTGGGATTGGAATTAAAGGATGTGCCTGAAATGATTGAGTTGTGCCAGAGTTGGGAGGAAGGAGGACAAAGCTTGTGTGGAGGAGTAGAGGAGGCAGTGACCATTGGCAGAGAGAGGAAGATGACAAAGAGTTGCAGAGTGCTTCAGTAGCGTGTGCTTTGAAACTGTGTTTGTGATGTGGGAAACACTTGCCAGTAAGAGTTTCTATCCATCCACTTATCCTTCCCGCTATATCCTAACTACAGGGTCACGGGGGTCTGCTGGAGCCAATCCCAGCCAACACAGGGCGCAAGGCAGGAACATACCCCGGGCAGGGTACACACACCCACACACCAAGCACACACTTGGGACCATTTAGAATCACCAATGCACCTAACTGGCATGTCTTTGGACTGTGGGAGGAAACCACAGAGCACCCGGGGGAAACCCACACAGACATGGGGAGAACTCCACGCAGGGAGGATCTGAGAAGCAAACCCGACTCTCCTAACTGTGAGACAGCAGCGCTACCCACTGTGCCACCGTGCCGCCAGTAAGAGTTTCCCACGAATTAAATCCTCTTGTTTACTACACTTGTGTCCGAGCCTGTGTTGTGTTGGGTCAAGTGTTTGGGGTGCTGGAGTGGCCCCCTGTCATCCATAACAGACTCTGGTTCCCCACAACTCTGGAAAAGCTGGAAGAAGGATGGCTGGAGGGAAGAGTCCAAAAACTGCTGGTCCGCGTCACTCCAACCTGTTCCGGAAGGAGCCATGATGAGATGCCATTCTATAATGGTCTGTCACGCATGGAGGATCTCATCACGGGCTTGCTTAAGGTATGTGATAACCTGCCGGGGTGAGAGGGGGCGCTGGCGCTGACATTTTCTCCTTCTGTCCCATTGAGGGCACTTAGCCCCGCCCCTTCAGGTTTGCTCACTGTAAGAAGCCCAGCTGCCCAGAAGGAGGCGTCATTTCCCACTAAGGGCGACCCACCAGACGGATCCCCAAGGAACAACTCCTAAAGCAGGGGTCCCCAACTCTGGTCCTGGAGGACCCCAGTGGCTGTAGGTTTTCATTCTGACCCTTTTCTTAATTAGTGACCTGCTTTTGTTGCTAATTAACTTCTTTTGAATTGAATAAAATTCTAGTGTGGCAGACAGTAAGACTTTAGGGACTTTCAAAACTCGACTTAATGTTTTTTTTGGAAGAAATAAGTGGACAGGACTGGCGAGCTTTAATGGGCTGAATGGCCTGTTCTCGTCTCGATTGTTCTAAAGTTCACATCCTGAGTCAGCCCTAAAGGCTGTGTTGGGGTGTTGGGTTAGTTAGACATGAAAGTGCTGCTGTTCTCATCAATGAAATCCTGAAACTCCAATAGTCCATTTACTTTGTCTGAATTGAAAATAAAGACACACAAAATATTTACCAATTTTTTAAAAAAAGCTTCAAGCCACAACACCAAGAAATTGCCCAATGAGGGCATCTGACTCCGCCCTTCTGGGCTCAGAGCTTCAAAAAGATAGGAGGTGTCACTTATCAGGGAGGAGCTCCGTAACAGACGACCCAATGGCAGAGCCAATTTAATAAGCAGCCACGCCTTTACGGGATAATTACTTTTTTTGATTATTTATGCCATCGGGCATTTTTTTTTTTTTTTAACACTGCAAGTAAACTGCAAAGGCTGTGTTGGCACCCCAAAATTCTTCAGTTGTCATAACCTTCTCTCACTCGGACGACCAAAAATTCTAAAATAAAAACACAAATAAAAACTAAAAAGTTGTGAGTGCATACAGTACTTATATATTGGTATTAAAACTCTAAATGAGATCTGGTCCAACCAATTAACTTCAGAAGTCACATCATTAGCTGATTGGAGTCCACCTGTGTGCAGTCAAAATGTCACATGATCTGTCACATGATGTCTCTTGTGAGGCCGGCCTTAATGGAAGGACAGGGGGAGATGGCTTATGAAGGGCGCTCTCACTCCCCTGAACTGTAATTTGGCAGCCCTCCTGGGTTGCAATGGCGCCTCGGATTCCCTTGTTCGTTTCCAGGGGTGATGCCAGGGGGTGCTGCAGGATCTGCTAAGCTCTTTTAATTAGGTCTCCTGCCTTACCTGGCAGTACTCCCCGGCCACAATTATGTGGCACCAGAAGTACTCCCGGGATTTTGAGTATAAGGAACAACTGCATTTCATTTCGAGGAGCCAGAGTGGACGAAGCTTGCCAGGAGGAGCGGAGGCAGAAAGAGACAAGAAGAAGAAAGAAGATAATGATCATGCTTGTGTACTGTGCTACAGGTGGGAAACAAAAAGAAGGTGTTTCCCACGCTTTAATAAAAATGTGTTGCTGGACTTGTGCCTGTGTCTACTGTGTCAGGTGTAGGGGAGCTGGAGTGCCCTCTGGTGGTTCATGCAATTTGGGTCACACTGAAAGGGCCTCTGACTCTGCAACACCAGCAAGCAAGCAACATGAAGACCAAAGAGCACTTCAAACAGGTCAGAGACAAAGTTGTGTAAAAGGTGAGATCAGGTTTGGGTTCTAAATCCCAAACTATTGAATACCCCACAGAGGACCATTAAATCCATTATAACAAAATGGAAAGAATATGAACCACCTCAAATCCAGTCTACCTCCCAAATTAGATCCCTACCTGTTTTCTTGTCGTCCCATTAGGGCAGCAGAGGATGCTATAGCCTCGACTCTTCATTCTGCCCTGACACACCTCAATAACAACAACTCCTACGTCAGGATGAAATTTGTTGATTTTAGCTCTGCATTTAACACCAACATCCCCTTCCATCTGGTGACACCGTGGCATCAGCACCTCTGTTTTTAATTTGACCCTGGACTTTCTAACTGACAGACCGCAGTCTGTCAGATTTAACAACTACACATCCTCTATCCTGATCCTGAACACTGGGGCTCCGCAGGGCTGTGTACTCAGCCCACTCCTCTCCTCAATCTTCACCCATGACTGCATCCCTTTACAGCTCCATCATAAAGTTCACAAATGAGACCACGGTAATAGGACTGATCAGAGACAACAGTGAGTCGGCCCACAGAGCGGAGGTTCAGCACCTGGCAACATGATGTGCTGACAATAACCTCGTCCTCAGCACCAAGAAGACCAAAGAGCTCATTGTCGATTACCAGAAGACTAAAGGCAGCAGAAACACTCCCATCCATGGGGTTGGAGTGGGTTTCCAACTTCAAATTCCAGGGTGTCCACATCTCTGAGGACCTTTCTTGAATAATAAAATCTTCCAGTCTGGTTAAAAAAAGACAACAGTGACTTCACTTTCTGCAGAGGCTAAAGAAAACTTGTCGGTCTCCTCGGACCCTGTTGAACTCTTACCGCTGCACTGTTGAGAACATAGTGAGTAACTGCATTATGGTGTGGTATGGCAACTGCTCTGTAGCTGACAGGAAGGCCCTGACAAGGGTGGTGAAAACTGCCCAACACAACATGGGAATCCGGCTCTCGCTGACCTGCAGCATACACGGTGTCTACGAAAGGCTGGCAGCATCATCAAGGATGTCTCACACCCCAACCATGGACTGTTTACCTTCCTTCCATCAGGGAGCTGCTACAGGAGACCAGCAGGCCCAGAAACAGTAACACTCATAACACCATCACCATTCTGAGCTCTCAACCCTTTCCACTCAATAGCTGACCCTTTGAAATATCAGTAACCTCTGACTCTACTCTATGTATTGTGACAGTGAGGCTCTTGTCCACCTCTTCAACCCTCTGGTACCACTCCAGACACCGGATAAAAGTCCAAGACTTTTTATTAATTAACAATAACACACACGCACAAAGCACCCTCCACACCACTCATAAACTCAATAAACAACAATACTACTCTCTCCTCCTCACCCAGATACTTCGTCCCTCTCCCACCCAGTACAGCTCAGTGTCTGGACTTTCCCAGAGTCCTTTTATACACCCTGACCCGGAGGTGTTCCTGCCCAACCAGTCCACAGTTCCTTATTCCTTCCGGGTCAGGGTAAACAGTCCTTTTCTTCAACCCAGGAGCACGTCGTTCCTTCCTGTCACGTGACCGTGACATACTCCCGGGTTATAGGGCACACAAGAGCCCACGAGCCCCCCTACAGCGACTCCCGGTGGCCCCCAAGGTATCCAGCAGGGCTGTGTATAAACACTACATAGTCTATGAGGCCCTGCTGGAACTCGGGGCACGATCCTGCTGTCGGGAGAGCTCCTCCTGGCGGCCTGGGGGAGAGAAACATGTGGACACACGGGGGGGACCTGATATGGTGTGTCCTGTATACTGTTAGAGTGTATCCCTTGGAATATCGGAATTTCAGAATTCTTGTTCAGAAAACAGGAGCAACGCACAGCCACCCCTGGACAGGCCTGCTCCTGGGAAAGTGTGTGTGTGTGTGTGTGTGACCTGCAAAGGAGAGACCCCCACTGGCAGGCTGGGTCCTGTCTTGCATCTATTAGTGTCATGGCAGGATCTGGGGGGGGGGACCTGCTCAAGCTGGATTTGTCTTGCTTGGCCCCTTGAGGAAATAAACTTCAGCTCCCCAAAGGAAGTTGGATGGATAGAAAATAACAACAACAACAACAACAATAATAATAATCTCTCTATTATAAAAAAAATCTTGGAGGGTTGGAAGAGAGAAGAGACGTGACTTTCTCAGAGAGACACTTTCACGTCTTGCAAGACGAAACTTTGCGCCAAGAGGTTTAACCAACGGCCGGGGCTGGAAGTAAAAGACAAAGAGTAGTTGACAAAGTAGAACGTCGTAAAGAATTCAAAAACGTTGGTGTGATACACATACAGAGCAGGTTAGAGATAATGGAAGTTAGAAAACTCTCAAAATAAGGACAGGAAAGATCGCATCAGCGCAAACAAATGGAAATTATAACGGAACAGCGAAAAGAGATTGAATATATTATTTGGATTTAAACTTTAAGTCTGAGACTTGTAGATCGTCTAATTCGTGTTGCCATCAGCGAAAAGCAGTGTTTCTTCCCAATGAAGAGGCGTATCCACGAGAATTAAAAGATTGGTTGTTTGGTGAAAGTGAAATCCTGCGAGAGAAAATTTCAAACCCCGCGACACAAGACTTTATGCAAAGAGATTTGGAAAAGACCTGCCTACATGTAAAACATTTACAAGCACGCACACGGTTCAGTCATTCCTCATTTGTGTGAATGCTACTGTCAGACACAGTTTGTGTAGAGAGAAAGAAACGATACTCACTCAGTTATATGTTCTGTTGTCACGATGTAAGTACAAACACGGAATTCCAAATTTAGTGCGATATTGATGAAAGGTAAAAGTGAAAAGAGATCGAATATATGGACTCTGGCGATATGACAGAAGTGCGCAGTCTGAAATGCAGATCACACGTTACGGCAGCAGCAGCAAGCCAGCAGCTGATCGAGCAAAGAGGAGGTAAAAAAAAGAACTGTTACATGTTTCCCATTGTATCTCCGTTTAAGAGGGGGTTTCAGAGGAGCGACAGCATCTCCTTGGGGTGCGTTCAGCCCGCCTCTTCACAGTGCGAGCGGCAGAGATGCAAAGTGGCTGGTGCGTAGTGCAGTCTAGGGGGTTGGTTGGCGAGCAAAGTAAGCAGGGGGCAAAGCCCCCTAGTAATAATAATAATACAACTGGCACTTTATTCAATGTCTTAACAGTTAAGCTTGAAGGCTTCACCAAAAATGTTAATAAATGTGCCACAGCAGCCATAAGAAGTATATGAATCATCATTTAAAACATTCATTTATGTCCCCAAAAAATAATCGCATAAGAGAAAAATATACATATCAGCCCAAGCCAACTTATTCCATTTCAAGCATGAACCCATGCTCGACTAGATGGTAGTAAACAAGGCGGGCAGTCTGGCACACTCACTAATGCCCACCCAAACTCACTCGGCTCAGACTCACCAGTGACCCTCAAATTCCTGTCTTTGGGACGTAGGAGGAAATCCCTGTGGACATGAGGATAGCCTGGCAGCGCCACACAGACAGGCCCTTGGAGCTGTGAGCTAGCAGTACTGACCTCTCTGATGACCAATCTGTCCCTTCTTATTTTATATAGTGCCTTTCATGCCAATAGAAGACTCTTTACACGTACAGCACAGGAACTCTCACTGTGGACGCTCGCTGCCTACACTTACTATCCAGGTGGCTCAGAACACAAGCGAATCTGCAGGCAGGTCAGAAGGGGTTTTGGGGTCACACTGTGGGGCAGGGGTGAATCTGATTTTATGACCTAAACCCTCCCCCTCCAATCCTCCCTACCCGCCGCTGGCCTGGCCACTGATTCCTTAGACACTTGAGCACACTGCTAGACTGCATTAAAACAGATTCAGACACTTTCTTAATCAGCATTCAATCAATTGTTATTAACACTCAATTATTAGTTGGGGCTGCTCCTCTGTCACACGGCGCTGAGGAGTTTCAGGCTGAGGGGCTTTTGTTGTCTCGGGGTGGGGGAAGGGATTATTGGTGAAATTAGTTTTAATCTTATCTATCTATCTATCTATCTATCTATCTATCTATCTATCTATCTATCTATCTATCTATCTATCTATCTATCTATCTATCTATCATATAATGCCTTTCATATCTATCTATCTATTTATCTATCTATCTATTATATAGTGCCTTTCATATCTATCTATCTATCTATCTATCTATCTATCTATCTATCTATCTGTCAAAATCCAAAATTTTCTGGCTTCAGTCTCTATGTATAGTAATTATTTTTATGAAACGTTCTGGTGATAAAAGTAAAAGACCCAGCTGACTCAGTGCCATACTCTTATTACCCACCTTTTTCCCAACTGAACTATACTGGTGTTCTGTATGAACTGAATGGTACAGTTGTATGGTTGTATTTGTATAAATCATACAGGAAGCTGCTTTGTATGTTCCTTTACCCCATTGTCTCAGTTTCTATTCTCTCGGAATAAACTCTTAGGTGCTGTCTATGGGGTGGCATTGGGTCAGTTGCCCTCCATTCTAAAATTAGGGGGGCATCATTGAACAATGTTAGCAAAAAGTCAGACTGGTCAAACAGTCCATACTGGAAGCATTTGAGTCTATACTTAGCTACATTCTGCTTCTAAAGGTGGATCTGTACTTGAACTGCAAGTCTAACCAGTGGTCTATGGTCAGGGATGGGCGATGATCAAAAAGTTGGCCGTGGACTTTTCTCAGACTGGCTCTCCAGCCGATTCATATGTCTTTGGATCTACACATAATGTTTCCTGTTATTTAGTGTAGTATAAATCAGCTTCAGGAGGGTCAATCGGACTATCGACCATTATAGCCTTTCAAACGTTACTGACCCCTGTGAGAATTATGGAGGCCCTGCTCTTGAATTTCTTGGCCACATTGGATTCTGATTTTTAGTGTTAAATAGCTGGCATTTGATTTGTACAGTATATAGTGCCTTTTACATCTATCTATCTATCTATCTATCTATCTATCTATCTATCTATCTATCTATCTATCTATCTATCTATCTATCTATCTATTATATAGTGCCTTTCCCATCTGTCTATCTATCTATCTATCTATCCATCTATCTATCCAGGTCTGACCTGAAATTCCTTGTCTTTGTATCGTTTGTGTTTAAATACAAGTCCAAGTCAACTTACAAATATTTCCTTTTATTATTTTTTTTATATTTTCCATACTCTCGTAACATTTTTGGAATTGGAGTTGTATTTTCATCCATTTGCTGGTGCCTGCCTATCCTATGGACCATCACAGGTTGATATTATAAACTTGTTTACATGTTTCTTCTGTTTGGTTTAATTTCTTCTTCTTGTTATTCATACTCCGCATTACATTTTTCAACCTGTTTAGCCCTATGAGGACTGCCATGGCTGGCCGAGCCCTGCTCTGGTAGCCTTGAGGACCTGGATGAGGCCCCAGTCCTTTGCAGGTCCCACTCATGTACCAGGGTTAGTTTACTTGATTTTTTTAAGATTTGTTTTTATTTTTACAGTATTTTCAGATTAGTGTCATTTTTCACCTTTAGTTCCTATTCTTGGTGACCTTTATTCAGTTTTTTATTTCAAGCTCATCATTTGTGGTTCGTTTCCTTTCAAGCTTGTAAGAAGATTCACAAATTCATGATGTGCTGCTCCATCGTGCAGAGACTGCAGAAACACGCAGACAGGCCCATAAAAGACCCTTTTTGCTCCAATGTTCCTCCAGATGTCATCCTCACATCTGGCTATGAACGTTGGACCCTCTACTTTGATGGCCTCTTGCCACATGGAAAGGATGCTGTGGAGATGGTGAGCAGCTCTGAATTTCATGGAGTGACCATCCCTGATGTGCTGAACTCATTTCGGCTACACTTCTGCTTCTTCAGACGTTGGTGATCAGCTCACATTTCTTCCTCTGAACTTCTGCAGACGGACGGTGGAATCCATCATTGTCATCATCATCATCTCCTGGATCAGCACCTGCTCAGCTCAAAAGCATAAAGCCCTGCAGAGAGTGGTGAAGGCTGCAAAGAGTTTGCCTTAACATGGCGGTCTGTATGCTGGTATTCTGAGGAAATATAGAAGTGCACGACATTAAGCTCGACCCTCACCATATGGAGGCTGGTAATCCACACGACCTGCTAGACGCGCCTGACTTGACAAATGGCTGTACTTGTGCATTTTCTCTCCTTTACGTGTCCAATCCACAGAGGTGACCAGGTGACAACATTCTGCAGACACAACTTAAAAGGTGTTGGCCAGTGTGACCCATCCTGTGACTTCCCTTTGGTAGGTTTGTGTGTTTTTTGTCAGCATGTCATGGTCTTCACCTTCTTCTTAAATTCACCAGGTTCTTCTCCTCTATCTGAGCTCCACAAACCCGAGTGCCTACCCTGATTACCTGCTCTTGTTGGTGGTGATTGCAGCACACAAAATGGCTAAACTGGTGTGAGGCCTCCAAAATATAACCACACAGCGGACCAGAGGCCAAACCAGTCTGCCCAGATAAGGAACACTTTCAGGCAGCCTGAGTTCCTACTTTATAAGCTGGCTTTGGCCTACACTGGCCCAAAATGGGCTTCAGTTGCAAAAGGTCAAAAAATAATCAAAACATCCCAAAAGGGAAAGGATTACCGTAAACCACTGGCTTGTGGAGAGCTGGATGACAAAAGAATCTTAATCAGAGGTATTTACAAAATCAGAAAAATACTCAAAAGAGCAAGAAAGGGGCAAAAGGAGAAGCCAAAAACACAGAAGTCACAAAACCAAAACTGAAATAAAAATGAGTTGAAAAACAGAAAATCCAATGGAAACGGCCATACTGACTGTCGGATTGTGTTTGTTGTTCTTCTTACTTTTGTGTGATTTAAAGCGTGTTTCTTATGTTTATCACATGTATTTGTGTTTTGATTATAATGTTTCATGTCGTGTCATTTTCAAACCTACTTAATCCAGACCAGGGTCACGGGGGCCTGGAGCCCGTCCCAGCCAGCTGTGAGTGCTGTACTGGACCCTTCCCTGGCTGAGACACCATAACAAAAGGACAGTATGGAAGGAGGCCAAACCCAGCTGGGATGGAACTGAAACAAAGGGATAACTTAACGGATCGGGAGGGAGAGTCGGTGCATCCAGGGCAGTGCCTCCCCCCACATGATAGATGGTGTAGACACAGTAGGGACCCCTGCAGGGATTTATGGGAGTTGTAGCCCTGGAGGACAATCTTGTTGGGGTCCTTGGGTGCTGCAGGGAGAAGGACTCCCTGCTTCTAGAGACTTCCACCTGAGTGCTTGCAATGGGCTAGAAGTACACACAGGATTGACATAAAAGTGGGGAGTCAGAGTTGGGAGGCAGAAGGCAAAGCCACCCTGGAGGAGGAGGAGGAAAGGGAGGATTGTGGATTGACCAGTGAATGAGGTAGTTTTTGAAAATAATAAACTTTGTTTTGAACCTGGGACTGAGTAGTGTGTTGTGGCTCAGTGGCGCCTCCTGTCTTTTACACAGCATAGAGCACAAGGCAGGAACAAACCTTGGATAAGGCGCCAGTCCATGGCAGGGTGAACACGCACAGACTCACACACATACACACACACTCACACACGCATGCACATACACACTGTGGAGACTGGCCCGGACACAGACAGGCAGACACATTTATTTTTCCCACCACACGTTTATTTACACTATATACAATGTCCAAAGTGCTCCACGAACGCCACAAGTCCCAAACGTCCCGGCCACACAATGCCTTCCTTCAGACCGCCTCCTTCTCTCCTCTCCAGCTCAGTCCACTCCGCTCCCAACTCTAGCCATCGTATGAAGGGAGGCGGCCTCTTTTATAGCACCTGGATGTGCTCCAGTTGGGTTCCGGCAATCTTCCATGGACACGCCCCCATGTGGCGGAAGTACCGGCTGCATCCCCGGAAGCACTCCGGGTGTCCCCTCTCTTCTTGCCCCCAGCACTTCCGAATGTGGCCGAATTGCTGAGGTCCAGGGCTCCAAAGGCATGGGGGCACCCAAAGGAACCAGGGCGGTACCACATGGTCTGGGGAAGGCGCAAGCCCTCCTCCGGTCTTCCAAGGCTTCCCGGCCGGGTCGCCACTCCAGCCATCTCCGACAGCACATACACACACACACACACACACACACACACACATGGGCCGGTTTAGCATCACCTAACCTTTATGTCTTTGATCAGCGGAGGAAAATGGGAAAAATCCACAGCGACACAGGGAAAACATGCAGACTCCATGCAGGGAGGACCTGGGATGGGAACCCTGGTCTCCTTCCTGTGAGGCAGCAGCACCACCCTGCCACCCTTTATAAAGTGCCTGGTCACGTGTTCTGTTATGTCCCTTGTGTGTTGTTTGGGTGGTCTCACAAGAGGTGGGGCCACCTGTCTGTCTCTGTATGGAAACACCCCCCAGCCCTGACGAGAACCTCGGGCCAAATGCGGCTCATTGAATGCGCTTGTGGGAAGTTCTAGAGCTTCCTTGTGATTTTTTGTTGTGAACCCTAATGCTCTGTTTCTTGACCATTCTTTCTGGTTTTGTGTTTTTGTGACTTGGCGAACTTTGGAATTCCTTTTCAGACAACTCCAACTCTGTCTTTTGTGCTCCTTGGAGCTGTTTGTTAAGAAAAGCATTTGTGCATTAAATATTTATCTCTCTATTATGAAAGAAAATCTTGAGACGAGAAGAACAGATTTTTTTCAAGTCCTGTCCTCCTCTCCACCATTTCCGGCTCACGGCCCACGCCTGCAGTCCTCTCGCCTCTCATTCGTGTGAATGCTTTTATCAGACACAGTTCCTGCGCTCTCAGCTCTTATAGATTTTTACGTTTTCCTCACTTTAGGTTTCCAATAAAAGAAGACGTATTATGTCCAAGTCTTATAGAAGAATTTTATCCCAAAGGATTATCAACAGACGTAATGAGTACACGGGCAATCCTAGCACTGAGAAACGATGAAGTCAAACGAATTAACACCAAAAAGGTCCTCAGTGTTGTTGAGTCACAGAGAGGACGTGCAGCGTTGTTCATAATGGCACTCAGTTTTGTCTTCTTCCTCCATCCTATAAATGAGCCTGTCCTTTTAATTAGCTTGTTGATTTGGTGGTCCTCTCCTGAAGTGATATGACCGGCCCAGCACACCACACTGGCCATCACAAGAGCTGTAGAAGGTGTGAAGGATGTCACTTCCACATTAAAGGAGTGCAGCCCCCTAAGGTTGGAAGACTCTGCTCTGCCCCTTCGTCCATGGCTCCTCTGAGTCCCAGGACCAGCCCAAGGTGAAATCAAGCCGAGATATCTTGTGAAGCCATGAAAGCCATCTGAGTAATCACAAACACCTGTGACGCCAGTTGTCCCAAACATTATGGTGATCACATGGATAAAGTGTTGAGTGACCGATGTGTATGCAGATCTCCTGTCTGAATTGTTTGATTTGTAATTTTAAACTCGGGAGCGGAGGGCTAAATCAATTTAAAAAATGGGTGCTTGTCCCTAACATTATGGTGGGCACTGTATGTCACATGTCATGCTTCAGGGAGACTACAACGAGACTAATGGCCGAGTGCTATGCTGTGCTGTGTGTTCAAACTACCCATAAGCCATCACAAATGTGTTGTATTGTGCCAGCTCCTGCCAGTTTTGGTCACCACGTCTGTTTTGTTTTGACTTACCCTCATATTAACGTCAACTCAATTTCAAATTTCTACTCATTAGCTGAGGTGGCCTACAAGTGCACGCGTTAGACTAGTTGATGCCCTTTAATTGGCCTGTTTATAACTGGGCTCCCCTATGGCCTGGCGTCCCACCCACGTCTGATCCCTGCATTGCGCTCACTGCTACCCTGATAGGTTCTGGTGCCAGTGGGTTTAAAAAACAAAAACAAACCAATCAGATCCCTCACTGCTTTAGCACCAATAGGGGGAGGCTTGTAGTTTGTAGGTGCTGTGACAATCCTGGCAAACGCGTCTCTAGCAGACCCCCCTTGGGTTTGCATGTCCTTGTGACAGGATTAAAGACTTCATCCCATCGAGGGATGCCATCACAGCTCTTGTACCGGCTGGTGGTCACCTGATCCCAGGTATGTAATAAAAGCAGACTCTCAATGAATTATGGCAGAGCTTCCCCTAGAAAGGGGGCTTTTTATGTGCCTTTCGGGTGGCCCCACTTGCTGCACATCCGACGACTGTGCAGATTTTGACCTTTCGGCAAGTGCAAGCTTCAGTGCCCATTGTGGCTTTGGCTCATTCAAGTAAAGATAATTTAGGAAGTGAAAAAAAAAAAAAAAGCAAAAGGATTATACATCCGTAAAATAACAGAGAAGATATATCACTGCCGTCTGGGCCCACCCATCGAAGTAAATGAGGTCAAATGAGAGCGCCTCTTCAGACTGACTCGGGTGACAGTTACTAATGCCTAAGCCGCGGTGCATAATAGGAGTGTACAAACCGCCAGAGGTTTGTAAACTTTGCTTATTCTCGGCAAGACTGACTGGGGCTGTGTGAGCTGTGACTAAATGAGTCCGCATCGACGCCTCACTGCGCGGGGCTGACCCGACCCCCCTGGGACGGACTCGTGATTAGGCGACCATCCCTGTGCAAACGCAGCTCACTTATGTGTTACTGAGCCTTAAACATGGAAGGTTTAATCAAACTACGAGACCAACACTGGTGTCACTTAAAGACTCTCAACATGACTTGAGGTCCCCGGAGAGAAACCTGTGGTGGGCAAATAATCAATCAAACAATCTGACCCTTAATGTCTGAACCTGGGGAGGGCGAGCCACCTGAGATTCGAACTCAAGATGTCGCACTTTTCATAGCTGAACCACATTCTTCTTCTTCTACTTCTTTGGCTTCTTCTCAGGCTTTCTCCTTATCCAGGGTCTCTTCTCCAGCCATCCCCTGCATATCTTTTTCTACCACATCCTTCTCTTCTGACTAGGAGTCCCAAAGCATATAATCCCAAAAACACTTCCAAATATGCCCAATAGAGGGGGAATATCACTGTCAAACTTCTTCTTCTTCTTCTACTTCTTTGGCTTCCAGTCAGGCTTTCTCCTAATCAGGGGTCTCTTCTCCAGCCATCCCCTGCATATCTTTTTCTACCACATCCTTCTCTTCTGACTAGGAGTCCCAAAGTATGTAATACCAAAACACTTCCAAATAAACCCACTAGAGGGGGAATATCACTGTCAAACTTCTTCTTCTTCTTCTTCTACTTCTTTGGCTTCCAATCAGGCTTTCTCCTAATCAGGGGTCTCTTTTCCAGCCATCCCCTGCAAATGTTTTTCTACCACATCCTTCTCTTGTGACTAAGAGTCCCAAAACATGTAGTCCCAAAAACAGTTCCAAATATGCCCACTTGAGGGTTAATATCACAGTCAAACTTCTTCTTGTTCTTCTACTTCTTCTTCTTCTTCTGCTTCTTTGGCTTCCAGTCAGGCTTTCTCCTTATCCGGGGTCACTTCTCCAGCCATCCCCTGCATATCTTTTTCTACCACATCCTTCTCTTGTGACTAGGAGTCCCAAAAACACTAGAGGGGGAATATTACTGTCAAACGTCTTCTTCTTCTTCTTTCGGCTACTCCCATTTAGAGGTCGCCACCGTGGATCATTCATCTCTGTCTATCCCTGTCTTTCACATCACACCAACTGCCTTCATGTCCTCCCTCACCACATCCATAAACCCCTTTTTTGGCCTTCCATCTTTGGCGGTTCCATCCTCAACTTTCTTTTCCCGATGTACCCCTTTTCTCTCCTCTGCAAGTGCCCAGACCATCTCAATCTCTCACTTGGTCACCAAGCTATCGTACTCGTGTTGTCCCTCTAATAACCTCATTCCTAATCCTGTCTACCCTCATTACTCTGAGTGAAAATCATAGCATCTTTAACTCCGCGACTTCCAGCAGAGGCAGACTCCTATCTTTTCTTCGTCTCCAAACCACACAACATAAGTGGTCTCACTACCGTGTTATAGACTTTCTCTTTCCCTCATATCAGGTACTCTTCAATCACAAATCACTCCTGTCCACCCCGTCCACCCTTCCTGCACTCTCTTCTTCACCTCTCTGTCACAGAACCCAAGTATTTACGTTTGTCTACCATCACCACTACTTGCAGTCTGACCCTTCCAGCACCTTCCCTCTCATTCATGCACATGGACGCCATCTTCCTCCCACTGACTGTCATTCCCCTTCTCTCCAGCACGTACCTCCACCTCTCCAGGTTCATCTCAACCTGCTGTCTACTCTCACTACAGATCACAATGTCATTGGCGAACATCACAGTCCATGAAGACTCCTGTCTGACCTCCTCTGTCCATCACCACTGCAAACAAGAGGGCTCAGAGCCGACCCTTGATGTAATCCCACTGTCACCTTGAACCAGGCTGTTGTTCCTACCTCACACCTCACCGCCGCCTCACTGTCCTCATGCTGAACATACAGTACAGTAAACTCCGGAAAGATTTTGATGCTCAGATTGAACACTTCACTTTGTAACTGGATCTTGTACTTACTTCTTGTCAGAAAGACAACAGACAGTACGTGTTGGCACTAAGACATCACACACCATCAAACTGAGCACTAGGGCCCCTCGGGGCTGTGTGCTCGGTCCATTGCTCTTTACTCTGCTAACACATGACTGTACTGACAAATCCAACACAAATCACCTCATTACGTTTACTGATGATATAACAGTAGTAGGACTCATCAGTCATGAAATGGAACAGTTAGTGAGCTGGTGTGGAGACACCAATCTATCCTTTAATGTCAATAAGACAAAAGAGTTGACTTCAGAACAAAGGCTGAACATTCCCCCGCTGCATGTCAGTGGCTCCCCCGTGGAGTGGGTCAGCTGCCCAAAATTCTTAGGTGTCTACGTCATCGAGGATCTCTCCTGGACTCTCAATACCACACACCAGGTGAAGTAAGCTCAGCAGAGGTTGCACTTCTTTAGGAGGCAGAAGTGAGTGACAATCCCTTCTACCGGGAGGGTCCTGACGAGATGCATCAAATCCCGGTTTGGAAAACTGCAGTATGTCTGACAGGAAGACTCTGAAACCAGGGCCGTCGTACCGGAAGCATTGGCCCCCAGGCAAAGTAATGCATTGGGGTCCTGGTTTTGATAGTGAAACACAAACATACATAGGCATTGGAAACATCATGGGCCCCTATGCTCCTGGGGAGGCCCCCAGCCAGTGCCCATTGTACCCATACGTTAAGATGGCCCTGTCTGAAATGTGTGCTGAGGATGGTGGTTGAGAGGCTTATCGGGGTCAATCTCATGATGCAAGAAGAATTGTGAGAGATGTCTCACACCCCCCTCATGGACTTTTTGCCATCTGGTGGGAGATGTTGCTCCATAAAATCACAAACAGCCGCAATGTGCAGTAGCTTCTTTCTAGAGGCAATAAGACTGCCAGTTTTTATACACTGTGAAATAAATAGCCGGACACGCAACAAAGGTTTGTGGGCACCCACCTGTATAGTTTCCCTGGCTGCACAAGGTTGAAGTTTTAAGTACAATGTGTACAGGTTCGAGTCCAAAAGAGAACTGACTCAAGTAAGAAGGACGGCGGGTTTTTAAGGTGGATCAAGGGAAGTGATGTCTTCGGGGCCAGGACAGGAAGTAATGTCGTTAGACCACAACCAGATATAGGCGGAATTTATCGTGTCTGATCTGCAGAGAGAAAAGAGAGAGATTAAGTGCAACCCGCTGCCCCCGGCCTGCTGTGGAATTAGCGTCTTCTGATCCCTTTGGTTGACTCCCAAGCGCATGTGTGTGACAACATATCATTTTTACCCATAGTACTTTAAATGACTATTTCACATAAGTATCGGTTGGATTTTATTAATTTAGCCCTGTCTTGGTTTACTTTTCCGTGTTTTTCTCTCCCCGTTCCCTTTTTGCATATTTTCTGGTCTTGAGTCACGCAATTTCATCCCAACATATTTTAGATATGGCCAGAATGACCAATAAAAATTTGAACTTGAACATTTGGCACCCTTTATGAAAAAGTGCAAAAACTTAATATTTAAAAGGGACACAAAAAAGTGACGGCACAGTGGCGCAGTGGTAGCACTGCCTCCTTGCAGTAAGGAGACCTGGGTTCGCTTCCCGGGTCCTCCCTGTGTGGAGTTTGCATGTTCTCCCCATGTCTGCATGGGCTTCCTCCCACAGTCCAAAGATATGCAGGTTAGGTGCATTGGCGATCCATAATGTATGCTTGGTGTGTATGTGTGTGCCCTGCGGTGGGCTGGCGCCCTGCCCAGGGTTTGTGCCTGCCTTGCATCCTGTGTTGGCTGGGATTGGCTCCAGCAGACCCCCATGACCCTGTGTTAGGATACAGCGGGTTGGATAATGACTGACAATTGGGTAAGCCTCATGCTTTTATGGTCAAACAGACTTGTGGAAGTAACACAAATTTTCATAATACAGCAGATTCTGAATTTTTTCTGAAGATTGTGAATTTCCCCTTGGGATTAATAAAGTATCTATCTATCTATCTATCTATCTATCTATCTATCTATCTATCTATTATATAGTGCCTTTCATATCAATCTATCTATTATATAGTGCCTTTCCTATCTATCTATCTATCTATCTATCTATCTATCTATCTATCTATCTATCTATCTATCTATCTATCTATTATATAGTGCCTTTCCTATCTATCTATTTATTATATAGTGCCTTTCCTTTCTATCTATCTATTATATAGTGCCTTTCATATCTATCTATCTATTATATAGTGCCTTTCATGTCTGTCTATCTATCTATCAATCTTTCTATCTAGATTCCCAAAATATCAGTACCTCAAACATCAGTATTTGGTGGAACCGCCCCTGGTGAGAATGGCAGCACTCGGCCTCTTTTTGTTCTGTCTAACAGGGCCACCTGTGTGTGTGGGTGGGGGGGTCTCGGACCACCCCTCCATGCAGAACATTTCCGACACATGAGGATTCTTGGGTTTTCTCTTGTGAACTGCTCTCTTCAATTGAGACCACAGATTTTCAATTGGGGTCAAATATGGAGACTGAGAGGGTGTGGCAGACGGCTGGGGACCCTACCCAGCCGGGACACCTGGAAGGACCACGAGAGGGACAATACCTCCCCAGGGCCATGAGAGGGCAGCCACCCTGATCTTCATGGAGGCCACAGGACATCCCTGTTGGGGCCCGTGGCCACTGCCAGGGGGCACCCGGAGGATTAAAGGAGCCCTGGAATACAAAACTTCCGCCACAACCGGCAGTGCTGCTGGAAGTAATTCCAGGAACACCCGGAGTGCTTCCGGGTGCTCATATGGCACTTCTGTCACAGCAGGAAGTGCCGTCAGAAGACTACCAAGAAGCACCTGGAGCACATCTGGGGCATTATAAAGGGAGCCGCCCCACTCCATTAGATGAGCTGGAGTTGGGAGGAGTAAGACGGAGCTTGCATGAGGAGGAGGAGTGAAGGCGGCAGATGAAATAGAGAGAAGGATAAGTACTGCGAGCAGGATAGTGATTTATGCACCGTATTGGGTGGGAAGATGCTGGTGGAAATAAACGTGTGTGTTTTTGAACATTTGGAGTCTGTCTGTCTGTGTCCCAGGGTTCATCTTTAACAAGGGTCACAGCAAAACCTCGATTCTGTGTTTCAGCAACCGCCTCTTGGTTGGTTTTGATGTGTACTTTGGATCGTCGTCTTGTTGTCAGACCCAAGCACGGCCCAGCTTCAGCCTTCTCACAGAGGCGACCAGATTTTTGGATAAAATGTTCTGCCATTTAATGGAATTAATTATGCCACTGACCTTAGCATAAACCCCAGGACCACTGGCAGCAAAAACACCCCCAAAGCATCAAAGGGCCCCCACCATATGTTACCAAGGGTATGAAGTGCCCTGCTTTGGTATGCAGTACTCTTTATACAGGCCCATCGCCAGAAATATTTGGGCCCCAGACAACTGGGTACGTGTGGGCCCCTCTGCCTTCCCCCAGGTCCCCACATGCCAAGACCTTCAAATACGTATGCAAAATGATCGAAATGTAGTTTATCCGACAGCGACAATGCTGCATTTATGAATACCATACTTGATGAGTTAAACCTTCTCGCACATCAAAGTTTGGCTGCAAGAAGGAAAGCCAGTGCTAACGGAAGCTCGTAGCGGAATTGAAACAATACATTAATGAGATAGGCCTTGTATTATCTAACGTGTAACGGTACAGTTATACCAATGCAATGAATAGGAGTAACATCTGAACATTTTAATATATACTAACGGTCAGGGTTATCTACATGGTGTACAATCAGTATGGTAACTTGCTGTATCAAACTTCAAAGTTTTCAAAAAATCCGGGTGATCCAGAATCTTTAGTGATACACACAAAACCAACGCACACTCGTCACTGCTTTAAAAGCAACAATGAACACCCAAGCGAATGAATTATCAAACTACGGAGACGGACTCCTGCTACACCATACACGTCAACATCCACGACAGTGCACAACAATATCGCTGTTGTCGGAGACAGAACAGCGCCTGTGTGTGTGAAACGGAAGTATTCAATTACATCGGCGAAGTCAATCCATTATCCACTTATCCTGTACAACAAACATACTACTCAACGTCAAGCTCAAGGACGTCGGCGTCGGCTCTCCTTTGTCTTTGAGAAGCGTGCGCTGCGGCCCTCTTTGACGAGTGTGCTTCACACACGAGCACGATATCTACTTGTGTGGAGCGTGCGGCTATTAAAACACTCACTTGTATTGATTTAACTTTTCTATTACATGTAACTTGAATAATTGTCCGAATATAAATCTACACGCACAACATCAGCATAAAAAAAATCAAGCATGAAGGGGCCCCCTTCCGTTAGGGCCCCAGACCAGAGTCCCGTTTGTCCCCCCATGGTGGCGGGCCTGCTTTTTACACCAAACATGGTTGTATCTCCAATGTTGCTTGGCAAAGTTGAGACAAGACGCAGAAGAGGCTTCTTTTGTGCCACTCGTCCATAAAGCTTCTGGTCATTAAGATGTCATCAATCAATCAACATTTATTTATATAGCACATATTCATACAAAACAAAATGTAACTCAAAGTGCTTTACAAAATGAATAGAAAAATAGAAGACACAATAAAAAATAAACATAAGTCAACATTAATTAACATAGAATAAGAGTAAGGTCCGATGGCCAGGGTGGACAGAAAAAACAAAAAAAAACTCCAAAGGCTGGAGAAAAAAAATAAAATCTGTAGGGATTCAGACCACGAGACCACCCAGTCCCCTCTGAGCAATCTACCTAACATAAGTCAAACAGTCCTCTTTGTATTTAGGGTTTTCATGGAAGGACCTGATGATGATGGTCACGTAGACTTCTGGCTTTCAGTCCATCAATGTTGGTGCATCAGGATGCTTTGAGTAGGTGGTGGTGGCGCAGGCCGCCACCACAAAGAAACCGGAAAAAGAAACAGAAGAGAGAGTTGGGGTGAGTATGGATTTTAGAGCCACTGTGAATAATTATTATGAAGAATTGAACATACAGAGTATCAGGATTAAGTTAAAGTGAAGTTATGAGAAGGCCATGTTAAAGTAATGTGTGTTCAGCAGTGTTTTAAAGTGCTCCACCATATCAGCCTGGTGAATTCTTATTGGCAGGCTATTCCAGATTTGAGGTGCATAACAGCAGAAGGCCGCCTGCCTCACCACTTCTTTTAAGTTTATCTCTTGGAATTCTGAGCAGACACTCATTTGAATATCTAAGGTTACGATTTGGAATATAAGGTGTCAGACATTCCGATATATAAGATGGAGCAGATTATTTAAGGCTTTATAAACCATAAGCAGTATTTTAAAGTCAATCCTGAATGACACAGGCAACCAGTGTAGTGACATCTCACAGTCGACTTTGAAACAGTGAATCCCCAAGACTCAACTAAACTCAACTGCACTCAGGAAACTGACCTATGGGCTCCTCTTTACCACTCTTAGCATCCCTCTCACTGTACATGGGGGTAATATGCAGATGTGGCCCCTTCCTGGCAAATCTTCAACAGTTCCATGCTCCCCAAACTTCTTTTTTAAGGCCCTGATTGTGCTTACTGTTAATTTAAGTGATTGCCTATTGTTTTGTAGCCATTCCTCAAACTATGCAGCTCAACATCGTTGTTTCTCATTTGAGTTGACAACTCAGTGGTTTCACCCATGTTGATGGAAGACAAAAGGATTTTACTTGTGTGTTACCTCATATTTATACCCCAGTGAAACAGGAAAGGCCACAAACAAGAGTTCCTAAACACTAAAAGTAACATCAAGACATTTCTGCACATTTATTTGGTCTTATCTACATGTTTCTTCAAGGGTGCCAATAATTTTGCCACATATGTTTTTAACAAGTGTGAGGGATGGCCGGCAGCTTATCCCGGTCAATACATGGATGAAGTCCTCCCTGCAGCATGGAGGTGCCCCGGATTCCCGCTGGGCATCATAGGAGATGGAGTGCGACTTCACAGCCCTGCTGGGTGCTGTGGGTGCCATCGTCGGACGCTGAAGGGAGACCCAGCGATTTTTATTTTCCCTATAGCCCGGAAGTACTCCCAAGTCATGGACACGGAAGAACAGAAGTACTGTACTCCCTAGCTGAAGAAAAATATGAATCTTCAACCGACCTGGAAGTGCTAGTGAATCACGTGGACTGAAGGGCAGGAGCACTTCCAGGTCAAGGACTATATAAAGAATTGTGGGAAACCCAGCAAGGATAGCCGGAGTTGGGAGGGTGTGTAACAGAGCTGCTGGGAATGGTGGATTGTGTTTATTGTGATTATTGATTGGAGAATTGTGGAGTGTGCGGTGCTTTGTGCACTTTATTTAAGAACATTAAAGAAGTTATTCTTGGTGCTTTTAAACGTGTGTCCTGGACGTCTGTCTGGTGGGTTTAACGGGGCAACAGTGCCTCTAGTGTCCACACAAGACAAACCATTGCAGAGATAACAGCACTTTTGCCGGAATTGTTTTATTGAATAAACAGTAAACAATTTCTCTAAACATTTAGATTTTCCAAATTTTGGAATCATATGTATTACCGATTTTATATTAATGTTTTTGCCCACTTGTCCAGTATTTCTGGAGCGGATTGTATCCTGCGCCGCTCTCACATACTTTTCTGCTACTCCCGACTTCCTCGCACAGTGCCATAACACCTCCCCTGGCACTCTGTCACACGCGTTCTCAAAGTCCACAAACACGTAATGCAATTTCCTTCACTGTCAAACCGTGGCTAGTAACAAAGGCAAACACAGAATCTTTATAAATAAGAAAATTTGCTGTTCGCATAACTGTTTGTAATAACAATAAAGCTCCGTAGGAGCACAAAAGGCAAAAAGGAATTGCCTGTAACAGCAAAGGTAATCCAAATCAAAACAAGTCCAAAAGTCAAGAGGGTCAAAAATCTAAAAATCCAATAAGTCAAAGTAACACAATGAACACAAGAAAACTCACCAACTCCCTAGTTTTCCAAAGAACAAAAGGGTTTTATTGTGTGAAACTCTTATGTGAATATGAAGCGTTTCCCACACCAGAACTATAATTCTTTCTCTCTTCTTCTCTTGTTCCTCCACTACTGCCTATGACTCACCTGGATGGGTCAGAGTTGCTCCTTTTATCTTGGACCTAGGAGTACTTTTGATGCCAGGGTATAGCAAGATGGAGGTACTTGCAGGTCAATTAGAAGTCTTGCAAAACATTGATTACCAATCTGACCAGCTCACCATTCCACCCTTTGGTTGCCCCATGGGACTACAATTTCCATTATACCCTGTGGGTATCCATGTGGGAATCCTGGGCTGGGTGTGCTGCCATCTATCTTATTGAGTAAGCTACTGCTCCAAATACAATATCTCCCCATGTTCCTTAATAGCATTGGCCTCTCAGCCTCTCAGCCACACCTGTCGTTCATTACAGCACCAAACTACTGTATGTCAAGCTGGTTGGCAACATGCTTCAAGAATACAAATCGATGAAGTGTAGCATGTCGATAGACTCACTTTCTGCATTCACGCACGGATTTCTTCCTTGCTGATGTTGGTGTAGTCGGTGATGAACGTGGGGAAAGGTTTCACCAGCACATTGTAATGGTGGTAAAGCTGCATCAGGGCAGGTGGAATCCATCAATGCTAGTGGACTGCTGTTGGACACCGAAACGAGAAGCATCAGAGAAAAGAACATCAGCAGCAAGACTTTTTTTGTTCAGTTGAATGAATGCAAAGTGTCAGCGCCATTAAGTAATTAAACACCTCCCCTGGGCCACAATCTGCATTGTTACATTTTACATAACTTTCTGAATGGGACTTGTGACACCAGAAAGTGGCAGTTTGGTACGTGTTGGTTGAGCGTGCAAATAAGAATTGAATTTTGCTCTGCACACATGATGATAACTCTGAAGTGTGCTGATCACACATAACATCATCATTGTGACCCGACATTTGCACGATAGACATATGAGCGCCGACAAAATAGCGCCGATTAAAACGCGGCGTCAAAATCGTTTCATTAAATATGAATTACTAGTTTAAAGCAGGTATAATAATGTTTATTTTAGATGTCAATATTATGAGACGCGGCATGCCATCAGCACGGCACGCAGAGAGTCCTTAAGATCCCGCCCTGCATATGTAGGAAGAATTGCAGCAAGATGTCTTGATAGTTGAGCGCATTTAGACTTGCTGGCTGCCTGACTGCTGGTGATTCCGCTTTGTATACGACGCGTTATGCCAACCCTCGACTGAGTTATTTGTTCGCGGCATGCCATCAGCACTTATAACAGTTATAACCTAGCACATAATGTGTACATAATGCACATGTACGCGTCCCACTCTCTTGGCCTCTCTCGCGATTTTGTCAGCGCGCATTTGTCGAAAACCAGTTAGCGGGTTTGTCGGCGCTCATTTGTCCGTTGCGGTTTTGTCAGGGCGCATATGTCTATTGCGCTTTTGTCGGTGAACCCATCATCATCTAACCGGACGATTTCTAGAATGACCCGCCTCTCCACCTCTCCGTGTTCATCGCAGCTACCTGGCATCCAATGAAGTGCAGGCCCGTCCAGTCTTTAATGTTATCCTCCAATATCTTCTTTTGTCTGCCACCCTCTCTCCTCCTTGGCACTGTGCCTTGTAAGATGGTCTTTGCAGGCTCTGATGGTCTGATGATGTGGCCGTACGTTTTCAGTTTCTGTTTTTCACAATAGTGAAGAAACCACGGTTCTTGAGGCTGATCCTCCAATTAGCTGTGAGCCCCCCAATCTCATTGAGATTGCACAGGCAGTAAACCAGCTGAGGGGAGGAAAAGCTGCAGAGATCTGTGGTATCCATGGTGAACATCTCCAGGCTGGTGGTAAGGCTGTCCTCCTGGCACTGCAAGCAATCTTTTCTTCCATTTGGGAGACGGGCATCATCCCAACTTACTGGAAAATGGGATTTGTCGTCCCTATCTGGAAAGGGAAGGGGGATCGCCTGGATTGTGGCATCTACAGGGGGATAACACTGCTCTCGGTGCCGGGTAAGGTCCTTGCTAGGGTCGTCCTCAATAGGATCTGTCATCAGTTGCTCACCTACCAGTGACTGGGACAGTCTGGTTTTATACCTAAGAAATCTACCATCAACCGCATCCTGGCACGAGGGTTCTCATGGAGCGCAAACGTGAATATAGGCAGAGTTTCTTTGCAGCCTTTTTGTAAAGCATTTGACTCAGTTGATCGAGCTGCACATCCTGAGACTTCACGGGATCCCCTCAAGGTTGCTCGATATCAAGGCCAGCCTGTAGACTGGTACTGTGAGTGCTGTGCAGAGTGGAGGCAGAACCTCTGTGTTTTTCCCAGTTGACTCTGGGACTCGTCATGGGTTTTTGCTCCTACTCCATGCTAGCATAGACTGGGTATTGGGCAAGGTTCATGGGGTCCAGCAGCTGTGGGGCATCTGTTGGTGAGGAAAGATTCACGGATCTTGACTTTGCTGACAATGCTGTGATCTCCACGGAGCCAATGGAGGCTCTAGAGACTGAGTGAGGAGTTTAAGTGTCTGGGCTTACGGGTATCCTAATAAAAATCCAACATTTAGGCCTTCTGGGCACAGCCATCAGCAGTGTGTCTGTCTACTAAAAGAGTGCCGACCTTGTTGAGAGGTTTACTTACCTGGAAGTGATATTCATGTCTCTGGTGACTCTGCCTATGAAGTCAGTAGACGGATTGCGAGAGCATGGGGGGTCATGAGGTCACTGGAAAGGGGTGTGTGGTGCCCCTGGTATTTCTGCAAAAGAACAAAGGTCCAAGTCGTTGGAGTCCTGATGCTTCCTGTTTTGCTATATGGTCGTGAGACATGGACGCTATCCAGTGACCTGAGACGAAGACTGGACTCCATGTGTCTCTTCAGAGAATCCTTGGGTACCTCTGGTTTGAGTTTGCGTTGCTCACGGAGTCCCGAAAGAGGCACATTACCTGTCCATGTCTCTCAACCATATAGTAAAATGAGAAGCATCAGGACTCTAAAGACTTGGACATTCGTCTTTTTGCAAAAATATCAGAAGTGCCACACAACTCCTTTCCAGCCACCTCATGACCCTCCATGCTCCCCCTATCCATCTACTGATTTCATAGGAAGAGTCACCAGAGACATGAATTTCACTGCCGAGGTAAGTCAACTTCTTGCCGCGGTCGACACTCTCTGCAGACAGACACATGGCTTTAACATACACTGGAGCCATGACCATTCAGAGCTCTATAGGTCAGAAGTAGGATCTTAAACTGGATCCTATAACTAACTGGTAGAACCCGAATCAGCAAGGCGAGGGTGGCTTTCATTCAGCTGAAGAACGTCTGGAGATCCTCTGAAATCAACACCAACACCAAGCTCAGAGTCGTCAACACCATTGTGAAGCCAGTATGGGTCTGACTTTAGCAATAATCCTTAAAAACAAGACCGAACCGTTCTTTTGACATGAAACTCAAACTATCACTTAGAGTCGAATGGAACACCTAAGTTTCTGGCCGGCTAGCACAGAGCGCAAGGCAAGAATGAACCCTGGACTGAGTGCCAGGCCATCGCAGGGTGAACACACACACACACCAGGGCCAATTTAGTGTCACCAATTCACCTAACCTGCATGTCTTTGGACTTTGGGAGGAAACTCATACAGACACAGGGAGAACATGCAAGCTCCACGCAGAGAGGACCTGGGACACAAACCCTGGTCTCTTTTCTGAGAGGCACCGTGTCACCCTGCTTAAAAATATTTCCAATGTAAGTGAATTGTAATTTGATGTTAACGTTACAAAATTTCACTTTTGAAGGGGTTTCCAGATATAGATTATGTCCTTAACATGGGGGAGCTTGCATGCCTGTCTCATCAGTGCCCACCCCAGTGAATTAGAGCACAATCAACAGAATAAAATACAATGGTGTTTATTTTTGTAGAGCCCAAAATTCACACAAGATGTGCTGCAATGGGCTTTAACAGGCCCTGTCTTTTGACAGCCCCCCAGCTTTAACTCGCTATGAAGACAAGGAAAAACCCTTGTAGGGAAAAAAAATGGAAGGAACTTTGGGAAAGGCAGGTCAAAGAGAGACCCCTTTCCAGGTAGGTTGGGCGTGCAGTGGGTGTCAAAAAGAAGGGGGTCAATACAATACAATACACAGAACAGAAAAGAAGTAATCATCAATACAGTATAACAGAAAAATAAAAAATTACAAGTACAGAGCAGAATTCAGATTGGCCAGCCAATCCGATGAAAGGACCCCTCTTTCCCACGATTCCTGCGATTCTCCATCAGAGATGACTTTACCACAGGCAGGCAAAACAACTTGACAGGTTGGCCGTGGCACCAAGTGCCACATTTGAGTCCTGAGAAGAGAAACAGAATAGGTGAGGGTTAGTAACAAATGCTAACTATCATATTACTTATGTTGTAGTGCTAATGACTAACAGAGATGCAGTCTGTACAGTTAATCAGCAGCTCTAGTCAGGGTGTGCTAAACTAAAATTTAGAATACAATACAATACAATTTATTTTTGTATAGCCCAAAATCACACAAGGAATGCCGCAATGGGCTTTAACAGGCCCTGCCTTTTGACAGCCCCCCAGCCTTGACTCTCTAAGAAGACAAGGAAGAATCCCCAAAAAACCCTTGTAAGATAAAGAAAATGAAAGAAACCTTGGGAAAGGCAGTTCAAAGAGAGACCCCTTTCTGGGTAGGTTGGGCGTGCAGTGGGTGCCAAAAAAAAAAGGGGGTCAATACAATACAATACAATACACAGAACAAAACACAAGTAATCTTCAATACAATACAATAGTACAGTAGAAATATTACAAGTACAGAGTAGAATCCAACAGTAGATGATATCCCATAATATGATTTGGATTTGTTTAGAGTCCTGGAGACCTCGGCCATCACGCTGCCTCTCCCTATTGGACATTCCACAGCCGAGTCAGTGCTGAGCCAGCCAATCCGATGAACGGACCCCTCTACCTGACAATTCCAGCGATCCTCCATCAGGGATGACTTTACCTTAGGCAGACAGAACTACTTGGCAGGTGGGCAGTGCCACATTTGAGTACCGAGAAGAGAAACAGAATAGGTGAGGGTTAGTAACAAATTCTAACTATCATACAGGTATTACTTATGTTTTAGTGCTAATGACTAGCAGCAGAGATGCCGTCTGTACAGTTAATCAGCAGCTCTAGTCAGGGTGTGCTAAACTGAAGTAGGGATTTGAAAGCTGAGACTGAAGGCACATCTCTTATATTAACAGCCAGACCATTCCACAGTTTAGGGGCCATGAAACTAAAAGCTCGACCTCCCACTGTGACTTTATTAATCCTTGGAATCATAAGCAGACCGGCATCTTAAGGGTTAACCCCTTAACATGTACACGTACCGGTCCCGGTACATAACGACGATTTTACGACGTCACGATCATATCACAGCCATGTGTGCATGCCCCTCTGTCATGCACCTCGACATACTACACATCAAATGAAAATTCAGAGTCTCGTCTTTCCGATGATAGAAACCATTTTGACACACAACAACCACCACAGCACTGACACTAAATCCTTTTTTACAGAGAAGTAAATACTTTTAAGAGCTGACTTTTCCTACCTTTGAAGGCTCTCTGCAAGTCAAACATCAATATTTCCGAGCAATATTGATCTCATTCTGTCCGTAAGGCTCCAGGGAATATAATCCAGTAAAACGATTAGGTCCAAAACACACGATAGATCCTCAAAGGGACAAAAACTCCAGAAAATGTTTTTTAACTCGAGACTAGCTCCGACATTTTTTTTCATTCCTATTGGTCATATCAGACGTAATTTGTTTCTGTCGGCAATAACCATGCTACAGTATGTTACACTGAAGTGTTAGCTTCTGATTGACACCTAAGTTGGCCAATTGCGATGGGTCTGGGGGGGTGACTGGCACCTCGTATAGCCAACGAGTGTCACAGACAGCTGAACGATGACGCACAACTCCAAACCCTGGTAGAATCTACCAGTTTGATTGGACGCTGTGAGTGACACTCCAAACTTACAGCCAATGAGCAGCTGAGCACGCCGATATGTAACTTGCCATGCTAACTTGTAAACAAAACCGATCGAGCTGCGAAGCTGGCATTTGTGCCAGTCTGCAGACTTGGTGCGTGGTTGTTTATTGTGACTTCACCAAGTTTTTTCACATTTTAAATATGGATAAAAGTACAGATAAACGTAAATACACTCTCAATTAAATAATAGATGCATGTACGCGCGTGACAGTATCAATCGACCAGGAGAGTCTAATGGCAGAGAGCGACATGTGACACGCCCTTGTGCTTTCTGCCTGCTAGATTGCTACAATCAGTGGCACATGGAAAAACGCTGAGCTGTGTTGTAACAGTTTGTAAAAAATGTATATAGTTTGTGTGCATTTTATTAAAAAAAAAGTAAAAAATAAAATATATATTTTTAGCCCATAAGACTTGTTTTGACTATTTTTATATTGAAATGTGTATTTTTTATTGTTTTTAGTATGGAATATGAATTTCCATAACTAATAGAGTGACACTGTGTGTAGATATAGATTCCTTTAGGTGTAAGCTTTCAGTAGAGCCCTCATTGATATCTGTGGGTTGAAGCATTCAAAGTTATTACACTTTTTCCATACGTTCCAAAATGTGGATAATGGATAAACCACGGGTCCCTCTAAAAAGCACCTGGACATGCCCACATAAAAACTGGAGTAAAAGATGTCATTTTGACAGGTATTCTTTTCAAATTTGAAATGTGAGTAGTCAACAAGTTATTCTGTTGGTACATGGTGTGTTTCTGTCCCCACCTACCTACTGCAGCTATAGAGGCCTTTATTTTCACAAAAAAACTTAGGCGAGAACAAAAAAAATCATTTTTTCTGTGAGTTCTAATGTGCATAACTTTTGATCAGTCACACCTACAGTGATTCTGACTACTAAGGGTGAAACTAGAGAATGTTACCTTTACAAAGAGACCAAACATGTGTTTATACTCCAGATAGTTCAATAACAGCAATGATTCTAATATGGAGAGGTCGAATTACAAGCGATTTAGCAAAAATGACCCCGCTTGATATCAGTCAGTCATCCTCCGATAGCAAAAGAGGTCATTAAATATCAACTGCTACACTTGGAAAGTACCAACATCCGTCATCGAGGACGTTAAAGTAACGATGTTATGAGAAACTGAAAAAGTTCAAACAGGAAAATGTGAATTTAAAGTTCTTGAGGACGAGTTCTGTTTAATGTTTGGCTTCCAAGCTTGAATCTGACATTTCCTGCTTATCAGAAATATGATGTCGTTTTTTTGACATTTAGATTTATTTGGTAAACATGAGCTGCTGTTGGATTGAATTAGAAAATTCCTTGTATACCTTATCAAACATGTCCGTGATTTTCTGTGTTTATTTGGTTACATGGTATAGGATTGTCGCCTTATGTTTTTTACGGTAAAATTGTGTCGACCACAGCTGCCACTTTTTAACATAAATTGAACTTTTTTTTTTACAGTTTGCAAAAGGTTCTCCGCATATGCAGTTGATTCTTTGTGCTTTGAAAAACTTTCTAAAATGAAGAAGAATCCTGAGATGCTTAATGTATGGTAGGCTACCTAGCAGGACACTAACAAATTAAGAAAACCAGTGGTGGTAACCGGTGGTATTGTACGCAGCTAGAGTCCTTTTTATGACCCACTGGTATTTCACAAGTCTCTTGCCGTCTATCCTTCCTGATTTACTCATCTAAATAAATAAACCGTTCTTTTTGGGACCTTCATATAGATAGATGGACTTTTTAGCAGCAAATGATGGATCCCCTATGGTGTCGCTCTGAAGAACCACTCTGCTCCCCTTTATTTTTAAGAGTTTATATAGATAGCCAGTGGGCTGGCACCCTGCCCAGGATTGGTTCCTGCCTTGTGCCCTGTGTTGGCTGGGATTGGCTCCAGCAGACCCCGTGACCCTGTGTTCGGATTCGGCGGGTTGGAAAATGGATGGATGGATAGATAGATAGATAGATAGCCTCATTGCCCTGGAGTTCCGGGGGCTCAACAAGCTCTGTGCCAGTAGGGGGTCCACCGTCTCCGTGGCTTGACGGCGGACAGCACCTGTGCCTCATTTGTGCGCCCCGGCCGTGCCGCTGATGGCGAGCATTTTTCACCCCCCTCTCTTTCAGCTGCAGGGTTATGACAAGTTATTAATTGCCACCATTATCTGCAGCAGCTTGCCTGAGATCTCTGCTGCTCTCTGGAGGTGAGGCGCCGAGCGCGGCTGCATGCGGGCGAACGAGCGCTGGCGCCGGCCGCGCAACACTCTACCCAAAAGGGATGGCGCGCTTGTGAATAATTTATTAGAAAACATTTTTCTTTGTCCTTTTGCACAGACCCCCAAATCCTCCCCGAGCTCTCTTTAGCAGCCTAGTAGATAATCAGGTACTTACACATCATCTCCGAGCAGGCCTCGGGCTTCGGAAATCAACGCGCGGGGCGTTTGGCGAGGTTCTCCTCTGGCCGACATCAGCGCTGGCCTGTTTACAGCGGGCTGGACGTAACAGAGGTGTGCGGGGGCGTTTAAAAAAAAGCAACAAACCCCGCACACCTGACACAAACGCGACTCCCGCTGAGCTAATTTAGATACAAAGCAGTGAGGATGACGATAAGCAATCTGCAAAGGATACTTGGATATGGAGAAACAACACAGGTGGATAAAAAGATAAAGAGAGTCACTAGAGAAAAAATAAGCAATGAATGGCAAATGACAGGTAATACAGAGAATGAAGCAAAAGACGAGAGAGAAGAGGCACCACATGAGGGAGACAGGAACGGCGTTATACTACATAAAGACAGAGGGACCGCCATATGGCTGATAGGCAATAGAATAGAGAAGAAAGCCATTAATAGATAAGAAATGAACTAAATATAATAGAGAAATGTGGAAGACACTCTATACGATAGATAGATTGATAGATATGAAAGGCACTATATAATTGATACATAGATAGATAGATAGTAAAGGCACTATATGATAGATAGTCACTATGTGATTAATAAGAAAGTCACTATATAAATAATAGAAATGGCACTATATAATCTTCCGGGTTTAGAGATATACAGACTGCCCCCTGCACGTCGCTCACTCTAACCGGTGTTACTCAATACCATGGAGCGCACGAGTGTGGCGGGTTGTGACCCTGGACTCGCCTCTTGTTTGCGTTGGCCCGGTGATCTGACTTTCCAATTCAGGTGAGCTCGAGGTGGGCGCCAGCTTATTCAGACCCGTACCCCATGATGTGTTCTTCCCTCAGATTTCATTTGTTCCCAACACTTCTGTTTTCGGATAGCCACCGCAAGCGATTTCCTCCAAACCGTTTAAACATCTGAAAAATAAATTAATTAAAAACAGCTGAAGTGTCAGGGCCAACTCGACTGTTAATTTAAGGTAATTAGTGTCAAAATGATTCCCAATACATCATGGCCAGCCTGGCAGCCCGCACAATATTTCACAGCCAATCCGCCGCTGCCCCATTGTCCGTGCTGGAGCGACGCTTGCCGACGGCTCTTCATCTTCGGGGCGTATGAAGCGCCGAGCGCCGAGAGCCCGCAGTCACATCGGGCTGAGTGAGCGGATGAACGCAAAACCAATCAAATGACTAACACGCTACTTGTGGGGATAACAAGCCCGGTGACATGACTAATGCACTTATCTTCCTGAACGTTCAGTTTCCAAAAATAATGTTATTAATTACAGCATTATGTATGTTTAATTTTAATGTAATGTTTGATTGATAGAAACATCGTAACACATTATCTCTTGGCGTTTAATAACAAGGTCTTATTTTTACAACGGATACAACATGCCTAATCGGGAAACAGGAGGTTTGTAATATGAAATGTAGCGGTGTGGGAGAGGAAAAAGCCGAGAAAAGACAAGAATACTCATTTTATATAGTGCCTTTCACTTGAGTTAATAGCAGTTCCTTCTCATAAAAACAGAGGCAACGTATTTAAAAAAAGTCAAGTCAAACAGGCAAACCTGACATATGCTCCAACAAAGAGAAACTGACTTTATGCAATGTTTATTTTATATAGTGCCTTTTCTCTGGATTGATAGAAGAGTACGGCACATCAGGCAGATCTTCATAAAGCTTTGTATAAAAGAGGGGGCGCCTCAAGACTTCAAATGTAATCGAGCAGAAGAATAAAAATGGAGAAAAATAAGGAATATCGGTGTTTATTTTATATAGCGCCTTTCATGCCATGTATACAATGTGAACATCCAGTACATTCTTCTAGAACTCACAGAATGGCAGAGAAACGTGATTATATAACGATTATATATGTGATTATATAGCGCCTTTCAATTGTATTCAATATAACGTGGCAGACATCTGGCCAGATTTGGACCAATGTGTTTAAGATCATGAAACGAAAAGCAGACCTGATAGAAACTGAAGGAATGAAAGAAAAAAGTAAGAAACGTTAGATAGATAGATAGATAGATAGTGTTTATTTTATATAGTGCCTTTTCTCTGGATTGATAGAAGAGTATGGCACATCAGACAGATCTTCATAAGGCTTTGTATAAAAGGAAGAGGGGGCACCTCAAGACTTCAAATGTAATCGAGCAGAAGAATAAAAATGGAGAAAAATAAGGAATATCGGTGTTTATTTTATATAGCGCCTTTCATGCCATGTATACAATGTGAACATCCAGTGCGCTCTTTTAGAACTCGCAGAATGGCAGAGAATCGTGAAAATGTGAGTGGCAGCAATCAGTGAGAATGATTACTATGGCTTCAGTAAATGTGATTATATAGCACCTTTCAATTGTATTCAGTATAATGTGGCAGACATTTGACCAGATTTGGAACAATGTGCTTAAAATCATGAAATAAAAAGCAGACCTGATTGAAACTGAAGGAGCGAAAGAAAAAAGTAAGAAACATTAGAGACTCAAAGCCGCCAAAGCTGAAGTGTTGCGACCCTCAGATGACTGACATTATTTGTAAATGGCTCTTTTCTGTATTGAACAATCTGTTTAAAGAAGAACAGAAAGGGCGATGGGAGGTGAAATATTTTGAACATGAGAATTCAGTCCAATCAGCTTTTTAGTCCTTCAAATCCACGCCCACATTCGAGTGCAGACTGGTGACTCTGAATTGGTCCTATGCCTGGCAGTGTGCCCTGCACCCAGTGCTGCTAGGACAGGCACTACCTCCCCACTACCCGTAACAGGATCAATGAGTTGTGCCAACGTCATATTACACAACTTCTAGTCGGAGGGGATGTCAAACTTGATGACTTGTTGTCACTGTTAATCAATTTATACAATTAGAAATCACCGTGGATGTCAAATTACATGACTCCCTTTCACAATACCAGAGTATCACAAGCTCGCATTTTTCTGACAGCGAATAATGTTACGCCTGACCAAGCCAGTGCTCTGTGAAGAACTTACAGGTATGGCGAATTCTGCTGTAATCCCTCCTCTTTTTTTTCTCTCTCTCTCTTTTTTCCATTCTGTCGTGGTACGTATAACATGAGACATGAGGCAAATGAACCTTTCTTCTATTTGTGAGGTCCAAAACACCCCTCATTGCCGCATACTATTCATACGTTTGGATGATGGCTCATTGGCTGTCATGCACACAGAGCCCACCCCTGTGGCGTAAAGGAAAATCAAAGCAGTTTGAGGGACGAGTCCCAGACTAGTTGGACGGAGTCACTGGGAATATCAGACTAGGCACTCACCGACTCTCTAAGATCATGTAAATGAAGTCTGAGACTGAAAATCTCCAATGGACTCAATTTGCGGACATCCAGAGATCCATTCCATTGAGGAGGATGTCACTTTATATGATACGTCAGTGATAATGCCTGGTTAGGGTTGGGGGAGGAGTTATCTGACTCAAATCAAGTAAACCAGGTGACAAAATCCTGCAATCCAATTGCCTGTCCAGTGGAGCTCCTGTAGGGCGGAGCTGCGGAGGTCTGCAACTGGACCCGTCTCAAAATCTCACACTCCACAACTTCTAGTCCGAGGGGATGTCAAACTTGATGATCGTGCGTGCGGCCCAAGTTTGTCAATTTACAGGACTATAGCCTGGGGGTGTCAAATTACATGACTGTAGGGCGACTTTTCCAGCACAATTTCACAACTCCAAGGTATCTCAAGCTTACCTCAATAGCCAATAATGTGCTGCCTGACCAAACCAGTACTGTCTGAAGGGTTACAACCTGTAGCTGACATGACTAGAAATTGATGGGGGTGTCAAGTTACATGACTGAGAAATGAATTTCCAATACAGTTGTGTCAGTATTGTGCGCTCACTGTGTTCTGACAGACAATAACATGCTGCTTGATGGAGCCCGTGTTGTATGAATGTTTTTCATCAGCAATCTATAGGGTGGTCCAGATCTAATTATGCAATTTTCATTACGCTATAACTTATTATAGTTTATTGCATAGAAAATCACCCAAAAAATCCCGGACCACCGAGAAGTGTGCGAACTGACGACATGAAGAATCATCTTTGCTCCGAACTGGAATCGTCCCCACATAAATCAAAGTCATCCAGACGATCTGGACCTGCATAATTATATCTGGACCACCCTGTATGCCCCCTTTATTATTTTTTACAATCTGTCATGGTACATAAAACACGAGACATCAGACAGACGAGTCTCTCTTACAGTTTGTGAGGTCAACCTCCCTCTTGCTGAATTACAGTATTTGAGCCCACCCCTATACACCTTGTTTAATTTTGTTGGGGTGAGTCACAAATTGGTTAGACTGAGTTGTTGGGGATGTCAGAATACACGACCACCAATCACGGGTGAGCGTTGCAACAACATCAACAACAATGTTTTCTTATGTAGCACATTTTCATACAATGTAGCGTGAAGTGCTTAGGGCTGCCTCCGGTTCGCTAAGATTATGTGAATAAAGTCTGTAAGTCAAAGTCACAGAAATAGTCGCGCGATATGACAAAACCTTTGCAAAACGGAAGGGCCGGCACTTCAGTTTAATTTCATGTGATGGCCTTTAACGCAAGTGTCGCAGGAGGCTGTGCCTGTGACTTCCCAGCACACGGCCAATGATGAGACAATCCCGGTCTGTCAACTGTCATTTTATATAGACTCTCTATTATTGAGCCTTTCATAGTTCCATGCAGTATGGGTTAAGAAAAAGAGGGCCGTAGCTAGCAAGGTTATTGAGAATTTAAAAAAATGACAAATTATGAACAATCCCTGTTTTTATAGTGCCTTTCACCGTCATTTAGATGTACGCCTATAGCCTACGTCCAGGGATACGTTTCCCAGACCCACGCCATTTCATTTGAATTTGTCATTTTTCTGGCCCGTAGCCTAGTGGGGTATTTTCAGCGTGTCTGTCTATGAATGGACCGACTGTACTTTCACACGTCCTTCTCCGGCCGCCTCCATCTGTGTTTTCTCACCTGCAGGTGTGCGGCTCGTAATTAGAGGCCTCCGAATCTCGGGGCACTCGCAGAGAGGTGTGAATAATGCCGGAGACAAACTGTGAAAGTCGGGAGGGGCGATTCATACGGCGATCGCTTTTCCAACATCACCCACAAGTCCGTGAGACGTCCGTATGGGGGCAGGAGTGGTAGTGTCGTCTGAACGGAGTGCGGTGTGCTCCTCCACTGCACCCAGCTGCTTCTCCCAGCTTAACTCTTTCAGACTTTGCCGCATCGGCTCAAAATTTGCACTATCAAAGTTATCAGTTTTAGTCTTTGCATCTGCGCTCTGACAGAACAGGGGGAGAGAAGGGAGAGGTGGTGAATCTGCACTGATACAGCGCGTTGCTGCACCCACCACACGACGAACCACCTCCGGATATCCCAGCGCAGCTGTGCCACGAGTGACACCACCGCACCTCATTAGTTCGAATGGGCCACATGACCCCAGCGGGCCAATCACCTTGACGCCTTCAATTCTATCCTGATTATTACAAAATACGAAATCTAGACGGGGTCACCCACGAGGATGGTGCATTAAAAATAGGCGCTGATTACATCTAAAGACTCCTGTGCTTGCACTCCAAGGTTAGCCCAGAATAATATTCGGGTAATTAAAGCCCCTCTCCCCACTATGACTGTAACAAACCCCCTCTAAACGTGACCTTTTGTAACTATTAAAAAGATGCGCACTGAGATTGTTGTGCGCACATAGAGGTGTTTACAGTAAAAAAAAAAAATGATATGATAGATAAACTTACTTCAATCAGGGGCAGTGGATCTCCACACAATTAATGACATTTTCTTTTTAGGTTTATGCATTCACTTTGTGTTCAGAAAACATAATACCATGCTATACCATTTTCCCAACCCGCTGAAGCCTAACACAGGGTCACGGGGTCTGCTGGAGCCAATCCCAGCTAACACAGGGCGCACGGCAGGAACAAACCCCGGGCAGGGCGCCAGCCCACCGCAGAGAAAACATTATAGTTAAGGTAATTTAAATGAATGTCTTTGTGTAGAAATAAAGTAACTGAATACTATAAAATTGAACTCAAAATACACGTAGTTACTAAACACATGGAGTATAATTCATAAAAAAAAGTTTATTAAGTACTCTTATTTCACGACATATGAATGGAAATGGCGAACAGTGATGCCTTCTAATAAACGCATAGAACACAAAGGCGGGTTAAGTCACCGTTTAGTGATTCGGGAGTTTGTGGCAGGATTGCCCCTCCAGCCACTGTAAATGACCCCACACTGTTCCAGTGTGGTGCTGAGGTGTCACCCGTCACACGGCTGTACTCGGGTCCCGATCCGGGTCGTTTGTCGTGTGGTGAGGGCGACAGCGCGGTGTAATCAGCATCTGCTCGCAACCTCCTCCTCCTCCTCCTTAGTGGTTCACTTACTGCTGTATATAAGGCAAACAAGTTCCACTTTGGTTAATTATATTTTTCATGAAATCTCAACATTAATTACATTCTTGTATTAGAAGGTTGGCGGTTTGAATCTCCATTACTGCTAAAAGTGATCCTTCTTTGCTGGGCACTTGAGCAAGGCCCTTAACCTGCACTTGCTCCAGGGGTGCTGTACAATGGCTGACCTTGTGCTCTGACCCCAAGGGGTTTGTGAAAATTCCTAATACAAGACAGATTATGCTTCTGTTGAAAGGAAATAATCAAATTGCTTTGTTGTCGGCACATATATATATATATATATATATATATATATATATATATATATATATATATATATATATATATATATACACTCACCTAAAGGATTATTAGGAACACCTGTTCAATTTGTCATTAATGCAATTATCTAATCAATCCAATCCAATCACATGGCAGTTGCTTCAATGCATTTAGGGGTGTGGTCCTGGTCAAGACAATCTCCTGAACTCCAAACTGAATGTCAGAATGGCAAAGAAAGGTGATTTAAGCAATTTTGAGTGTGGCATGGTTGTTGGTGCCAGACGGGCCGGTCTGAGTATTTCACAATCTGCTCAGTTACTGGGATTTTCACGCACAACCATTTCTAGGGTTTACAAAGAATGGTGTGAAAAGGGAAAAACATCCAGTATGCGGCAGTCCTGTGGGTGAAAATGCCTTGTTGATGCTAGAGGTCAGAGGAGAATGAATGGGCCGACTGATTCAAGCTGATAGAAGAGCAACTTTGACTGAAATAACCACTCGTTACAACCGAGGTATGCAGCAAAGCATTTGTGAAGCCACAACACGCACAACCTTGAGGCGGATGGGCTACAACAGCAGAAGACCCCACCGGGTACCACTCATCTCCACTACAAATAGGAAAAAGAGGCTACAATTTGCACGAGCTCACCAAAATTGGACAGTTGAAGACTGGAAAAATGTTGCCTGGTCTGATGAGTCTCGATTTCTGTTGAGACATTCAAATGGTAGAGTCAGAATTTGGCGTAAACAGAATGAGAACATGGATCCATCATGCCTTGTTACCACTGTGCAGGCTGGTGGTGGTGGTGTAATGGTGTGGGGGATGTTTTCTTGGCACACTTTAGGCCCCTTAGTGCCAATTGGGCATCGTTTAAATGCCAAGGGCTACCTGAGCATTGTTTCTGACCATGTCCATCCCTTCCTGACCACCATGTACCCATCCTCTGATGGCTACTTCCAGTAGGATAATGCACCATGTCACAAAGCTCGAATCATTTCAAATTGGTTTCTTGAACATGACAATGAGTTCACTGTACTAAAATGGCCCCCACAGTCACCAGATCTCAACCCAATAGAGCATCTTTGGGATGTGGTGGAACGGGAGCTTCGTGCCCTGGATGTGCATCCCACAAATCTCCATCAACTGCAAGATGCTATCCTATCAATATGGGCCAACATTTCTAAAGAATGCTTTCAGCACCTTGTTGACATCCGTCCTTCTGACATCTATTGGCAAACTGAGTAATGACGGCTGGGTATTAACAACGGTCATCGTTTAAATTTTAGCCGATCTCAGATCTAAAATGACAACGGCAACATAATTATTACTCCGACTCTGATTAGAGTTGTAAAATACGGTTTGTTTGGAAAATTTGTTTTTAGGTGAAGGTGCGCCGAAGAGCTGAGTTCACGTCTCGCAGTCCTGTTTAAACAGGAAGCTCTTCATTACATCGGCTGAAAAGGTCTATTTTAAGAACAAATCAGTGCCATGATAACAAAATCATTTCAAGGACTTAAAAAACAAATAATTCTTTGCAGAGAAAGTATGGATTTCACAAATGTAGAATTTGTAGCCTGATTCGATCAGGCTCTCAGTCGCTAGTATGTGTGTGTATATGTATATATGTGTATATGTATGTATGTGTATATATATTGTGAACTGGGACCCGGACACAGACAGACGGACATCGTTGGCTCCACCACACACTGTTTATTTACAATAATTATTTACAAAAGTCACGTGCACAAACCCCAGTGCCTCTTGCACCGATCCCCCAATTGTCCAGGCCACACAGTCCTTTGTGCCTTTCTCTCTTGACCGCCTCCCATCCTCTCGCCAGCTCTGTCCACTTCCACCCGACATCCACCAATGACTGGAGGGAGGCGGACCCTTTTATAGGAACCCGGATGGGCTCCAGCTGCTTCCCGGCAATCTCCCGCGGACACACCCCCGTGTGGCAGAAGTGCCGGGCTCCCGGATAATCAGGCACTGGGGCGCCGCCTGGCGGTGGCCACGGGTCCCTACAGGGCTGGGCTTTCAAGCCCTCTACCCGAGGCCTCCAGCATAACCAGGACGGACGCCCCCTCTCGGTCTGGAGGAGGCACAAGCACTCCTCTGGTCCTCCTGGGCGTCCCGGCCGGGCTCCAGCCCCGGCCGGGGACCACAAAATATATATATATATATATATATATATATATATATATATATATATATATTATATAGAGAGAGAGGCTTTGTGAAGAATTGCAACCCCAAGCAAAGGACTGTTGTGGTGCTAAATTGGTTTTCCCTGTTTACTTCAAAATTATAATGAAAATACAGGCGCTCAAAGGCAATAAAAATGAGCTTCACTTGGACTTGGTTCAAGGTCAGGTCATGTCAGGTTACAGAATTGCTGTTGTGTTCTCCTCACGGTGACACATCTCCTTCTGCCAGCTTGCAATATATTGTGGAAAAACCAGAAGGAGCAGAGTGAGGTGCCCTCCTAGGCCATCAATTATATAGTGCATTTCCTATGTCACTTGTTTTATTTTTGACACCTCTAGTATTCTTAATGTTTTACTTATTTTATCTTATTTTATCTTTGCTTTTTCATTCTGGACTAGACCTCACGTTACTATATATATTTGTTTTCACGCGTCTGTTTGCCCCTCATATTCAATTCTAAACCCACACTCTTTAAATTTGGATTGCAGAACTGACAGTCTGCCCTGATGTATGTCATTTATTCCAACCTAGACAATGAAAACTGGATCTAACCTCCCCGCCACATCCACCCCATAGCCACACACTATATGAGACTCTCTGTCTCAGGAGCACACCTACACTTCAGTCCCCCTAATGACTGAGTCCCCCATTATCACAACCTCTCTCTTTCTAGGGTTAGGGCTCCTCAACATCAGGCTCTGCAAGGACCTGAAAATGGTTTGACACTTCCAGTTCCAGGGCTGATGGCCCCAGACAGATTAAGCACTTTACCTTGTGCCTACATTTGACTATGACCTAACACTACCTTCCTGGTCTGTAGTCTCCTAGGGACCACCTTAGGGGTGTACACCATCTCCATAAAGGACACCTACGCCTGGTCCACCAATTCCCTCCTACAATGCAGGCCCGCCATCATCTCCTCCTCCTCCTCCTCTAGTCCAGCAACCCTGAACTTGAGGTGCAGGATCAAGGATCAAGATATACAGTACTGCAGCTTTCAAGGAGGTCTGATTCATCCAAGCCACCCTCCACCAAATTCCAGCATCAAACAGGATGTGTTGTTAAAATTAAAACAAAACTCCGCAGTGGAGGACAGTTTGGAAGTTAAACACATAAAGTCTAAGCAGACATGTCATATCTGTATGATCTTCTTAGTCTATTTATGGATAAACTCTTCATTAAAGGTAGCATTAAGAGTGGCAGTGCCACTATTGTCATGTCTCTGCCAGGGTACCACCTGCCAATCACTTCAAGGAACTGCCCCCCACCCTATAAATATGGAGGTTATTAGCCCCTGGATGGCTGCAATATTTTACATTTAAAAAAAGAGGTGCTGCATGTAAAACTGGGTCAGCTATCTGTCCTGCCTTGTACATTAGAACATTAGAACATTAGAACACTCTAGACGATAACAGGCCATTCAGCCCAACAAAGCTCACCAGTCCTATCCACTTGTTTTCTCCAAGAAAACATCAAGTCGAGTTTTGAAAGTCCCTAACGTCTTACTGTCTACCACACTACTTGGTAGCTTATTCCAAGTGTCTATCGTTGTACCCAGCACTGCCGAGATAGGCATCACCCTCACACTACCCTTAAATGGCTAAGGGCTTGGATAGGCATTTAAATGAAAGAAACTGCATACAATAAATGAAGAAGCTGGCAACTGCCACTCCTTTCTAGTTCAAACACCTAATACAATAAAGACAGTTAGCCAGTTGACCAATGGCAGTGTTTTCCATACTTCTTGGTGTTCAAGTTAAAGGCGCTATATAAAATAAAGGCAGTACTCTCTCTTTGATTAAAATGTTCAGATAAATTAGTGAAAAGAGCTATATACAATACAAATGTATGGCTATTTGGCTACTCACCACGCCCTTTTATCACATTTGTTAGAATTTTACATGAAAGGCACTATATACAATAAGAACAATCAGCCATTTGACTGCTGCCAGTACACATTTTTTGCCATTTAAATGAAAGGAGCTATATACAGGAAAGATAATCAGCAATTTGACTTCTGCAATTTCATGTCTTATGCCGTTTAAATGAAAGGCGCTATATGCAATGAAGACAGTCAGTAATTGGACTACCACCACTTCACATTTTGTGCCATTTAAAAAATGGTGCTATATACAATAAATATAATCAACCATTTAACTGCTTTTTCGTCAGCTTTTTTGCCATTTGAATGAAGGTCGCTATATACAAGAAAGAATTGGACTGCCGCCATTTCACATTTCTTGCTGTTTAAATGAAAGGCGCTATATAAAAGAAAGATAATCAGAAATTTGACTGCTGCCAGTTCATAAATTTTGCTGTTTAAATGAAAGGCACTATATATTATAAAGACAATCAGCCATTTGACTGTTACCACTTCATTTTTTTGCCATTTAAATGAAAGACACTATATACAATAGAGATAGACAGAAATTTACTGCCACTTCACATTTTTCACCATTTCAATGAAAGGCGCTATATATAATAATGGCAATCGGCCATTTGACTGTTACCAATTCATAGTTTTGTCATTTAAATGAAAGGAGCTATATACAATAAAGACAATTGGCCATTTGATTTCTACCACTTCATACTTTATGCAGTTTAAATGAAGGGCACTACACACAATAAAAACATTCGACCATCTCGTAAGTCCTGCTATTTCCCATTTTTTGCTCTTTAAATGAAAGGCGCTATACACAATACAGCTATCCCCCCTCTGTCTGCCGCTGGTCTCTTTTTACTTTTGGAGTCTCCCTTCTTTTCCCAGACACACCTCAGTCACTGCTCCTCCATTTTTACTTTCGCATTACCTTTGTGTGGTTGGTTGGCCTCACCAGTCTCCCAGCTTCTCAAACCCCTGAGCGCCCTGGCAGCTGGTGCCCGTGTTCACAGCTGGGTGTTACGTTGGCTCAGGGTGGAACTGTTGCCTACCTGCCTGTTTAGCTTTACGTCACGGCGGCCGAGCTCCACGCCAGTGCTAGGTGTGTGGCAAGCAGGGCAACCTGCCAATTCAAATAGCATGAGCTCACAGCCCTCAGCTTACCTCACCAAAGCCTCTTCAGTGATGTTGCAGATAAACACCAAGTGGGCATTGAGGTGAATGGCGCTTGGGATCTGGTACATGATGGTGAGGCCTGAGGCCTCTTTTTCATAATTTTCATGAGTCAGGCATATTTTTGTTTCAAATAAAAGAGAGAATGCTACTCGGGTCAGGTAGCATGGCACCCAGCATGTTGGCAGTGTTTAATTCTGAAATTGTTTCTGTGTGGTGGACGGACTTGAGCCCGACACACCTGGGCAAAAATGGAATACTCCACCCAAAAGTGACATTTTCTGAACATGTAACGTACCCCATGTACTTAGTAGTGGTGGCTGAAAACTCATTTGTTTTCATGCAGAATGGAGAGAAAGAAGTTTATGATATTGTGGCCACCCCAGGGTTTTGATCCAAGAGGGGCACACTCCTCGGGAAGGTACCATGAGCAGCAAGTGTGGGCTGGGGGGAGTCAGGGCATTGCTAAAACCCATTGACAGTAATATGTGACCACCGACAAGACTCATACATGAATTTGGTGGGCTCATGAAGGAGGAAAATAAAGTGGCCTATGAGGTGAGCGGGGAGGTGGAGCCAGGTGGACAAGAAGTGACAAAGATAACAAGGAGTGTATGGAGCCGTCGACCACCAGAGCAACATGTTGAAGAAACCCTGAAGAAACCCAAGGTCCTTTTAAAGGGTGGTCACCAGCAATCAGTGTAAAGTGACCAATTCCATTACTTTATCTCTCGCACCATCCCCTGTCAAACCCCCGGGGGTCATACACTATAGTAGCAGGCAACAGCAACCAGTTCTGTCCAATGCGAAATAGCCAATCCGATCTGAGCCTGAGTGGTGTTTTGTTGTTGGACTTCTATGTTCAGTTTGTCTATAATGGACCAGCTGGTATTTTTGCCAGCCTGTCTCTCAAAATTTTTATGTCCATCTGTCCATCTCTGGCCCTCATGGTGATCTGTCAAGTCTCATCCTTCATTTTCTCCAGTCTGCCTGTCATATCTCAGACATGCCATCCCCATCTGTCCTTCAAGGTCATTACTGTCCCTTTGACAGTCTGTTATATGTGAGACACCATTCTTATGTCCATTTGTCTGTCTATCTGTCTGTCTCTGAGTCCATTACCACACTCTGGTCCACATATCCATCTCTTTGTCACATTGTCATGTTTCACCCTTTAGTCTCTGCAGTCTGTCTGTCTGCCTGTCCCTCTCTCCACCAACCCTATTTCACTTCTGTCTGTCTGTCTGTCTGTCATGTATTTCTCTTTTTTCTTTTAAACTTGAAGTCTAATTGTGTATTGCGTGACTTCTGCACTGTGAGGGGCTCACTGAGGAGAAACATTGGAGGCCTGATTAGTGAGACAACACGGAATGAACTAAGAGCATTTGTCAGTCAGTCTGCAAGGGGCCGTCCAAGAAAGAGTAAAACACAGTCCAACAGAGGGCGCCACTATGGACAAGGCTACAAAAAAGTAAAGGAATGGACAAGTGAAGAGCGCCGGGGCAGTGGGGCACTGGGGGTACGCCAGCAGTTTTGTTCTGTACCGACTGGTGCACTCGCCCCAAAGTCTTCCTCATTCTGTCTGTTGTTATTTCAGATGTCGGACCCACCTCACGTTGTCTTCTCAGTGTCTTAAAACGGTGTTGCTAGGCAACCGTCCGGCAGCATCCACACCGACCAATCTGTCTCCCAGCTCAGCCTGTCTGGCCCCCGTTGTCCGACATTCCTGGCTCAGCTGCTCGCGGAGAGCATTTATCAAAGCGCCGCCTGGTAATGGCCACTCAGCAGAGAGGAAATTGAGCTGACCCAAAGGCCAAAGCTGTTAAGGAGGCTGGTGGGAAGTGTAAAGGGGTCATGGCGTCCGTGTCCCACCCACTTAGTGGCCAGAGAGTGGCCTGGGGTAGGGGCTGGCTATATATTTATATACAGTATGTATATCTATCTGTCAATCTGTCTATTATATAGTGCCTTCCAATTATCTATCTATCTATCTATCTATCTATCTATCTATCTATCTATCTATCTATTTTATAGTACCTTCCAATTATCTATCTATCTATCCATCCGTTATCCAACCCGCTATATCCGAACCACAGGGTCACGGGGGTCTGCTGGAGCCAATCCCAGCCAACACAGGGTGCAAGGCAGGAAACAAACCCTGGGCAGGGTGCCAGCCCACTGCAGTATCTATCTATCTATCTATCTATCTATCTATCTATCTATCTATCTATCTATCTATCTATCTATCTATCTATCCATCTATCTGTCATGGGGAGCTGCAGTCCATCTCGACCAGCAGCCGGACACTCATAACCACTGCATAGCCTTCAGTGTTGTTTATGATACCAAGTAAGACTAATTAGGGTCCGCCGCAGTGTGTCACAGATAATATAGTGCCTCTCCAAACTGTTGTAAAGTGGTGGTCAGCAGCTGGCTGTGTTATCTAGTGTAGCCATGCTGGTTAGCCGTCCCACCTTTCTAATACTTCTGAGGTTGTCCAGTGCGGTGGGGCATCAGGATGCATTCTGTTCTTAATTCTTTTTTGTCCTTCATTTCCCTGTAATCATCCCTCTCTTGTGTGCCTTTTTCTTAAATCCACTCATTCTGTACACTTTGCCGTATATCTTAGCTCCCTGTAGGAGGCGCTCTCTTGCAGTATGTGATATACAGTACATGTAGGGGTTTCCTCTCACTCGCTTATTTTTTTTTTAATTTTTTTTTTCCTAGGTTTCAGGGGCCGCACATCCACTAACTCTGCTGGCAGGCAGATTAGGCCAATCAATAAAAGGCCAGATGGAGCAGACAATGAATGCCATCCTCTGCACACGGGATTCCCCTGGAAGTCGTGAAATAAAAAATCTGAACTTTAAAATTGAGCAGGATTGATCTCGCTGACAGTGAATCATAACATACGCCTCTTCAGAGAGCCATTGGCTGGGCTGCAGATGCGAGACGCATCAAAAGGGGAGAGTAAATCAGAGCTGGGGGCTGCAATTAGACTTTGAGTACTTTGGAGGCATCATTCAGGAGGTGGCACGGTTGAGAGGACATGAAGGGGATATTTGGGGGTCTTCAACTATAGGGGCGCCTACAGTGCAGGTCACCTAAAATGGAATAGTAATGGCAGTACGAGTTCTGTAGAGGCCAAAGAGGGGACCAAGCAGAATCTGCCGGAGTGCCCTCTACTGGAGCTTCTTCCACAGTTCAAAGATGGGCATTCGAGATGAGTTGTGACTGACTTTCTCTGGCCACAGCTAATGGAGAGGGCACCTGCTTCGTGCCCACTGCCGTCAGGAAAGGCTTCAACTATTAATTATCCAAACCAGAAAATGGATTGTATAGATTTATATAGTCATGACTATGCAAGGCACTATATACCCATAGCCTGGGTTAGGAGTCATAAGTCAGCTAGGTAGAGGGCACTTTAGCAACATGTGCGTGTCTCTCCCTTCTAATGATACCCATGAGGTGCCACTCATGGCTCATTCCTTTTCTTTCTTAATGCCAAAATCCAAATTAATTTTGGATTCATTTCTTTCTTTTATTGTTTTATTCATGCAAGGTGCTATATACCAAATGGGGTCAGCAGTAGTTGATGAAGGTCAAAAAAGGAATTAAAAACCAGATAGAGGACGGGCATATTAGGCATGATTGACACTCCATTGATGCATCTGGTATTAGTCCTCAACTAGGGCACTAGGCCAACCTAGGCACCCTCTGTGCCATTCTTGAATTCAAGTAGATTATACAGAGATGGATATACAGTGTCATGGATGTGTGTCGGAGGTATGCAGAGGTCGGCACAGTACAGCAGTAAACGTATGTAATAACCCACCAAGATGATAGGGGGAGCTGCCACTAATTTTATCTTCTCTTTCTTCTTCCCTGACAGTACGGAGAAGCAGCCCAGTGAGGGCACCTAACCCTGCTGCTTCCGGTCCAGCTGCCATAAAAGCCACGCGTCTCTGGAAGCCGCGTCTTACCAGGCCAGAATAAGCCACAAGACGACACTCTGAGAAGTGATCCATTTTCTTTTTGAGTTTATGCAAAGCCCCAACGTGGGGAGTAGTGTGAAGATGTACATTTTTGTTTTCCTGTTATAAAATCCTTTCATTTGTGTGGCGATGAATAAAGGGGACAACCTGCTTGGCATCCCAAAAATTCTTTGTGTTTGAGACATCTGTTCCACAAGTGGCGTAGTCAGCAGGATTGTCGGGCCCAAGTAATGGGTGAGCTGTTCGGACTAGCGGAGATCGTGCAGCAGCTGGTGGACCAACTTACATAGCTACAAACACAGCAAAATGAAATGAGGGAAGCGGAGTCATACTGTGAATCTGCAGATGGAATGTGTCATGTGTAAGAGGACAAGGGCCAGAGCAGTTGCTCATCTCTGTGAAGCCACGACAGGATGTCGAGGCTTACTTGTTAATCGTCGAGTGCACAGCCACGAATGGAGTCGCACATTGGCCCCTGTCACAAGAAAGACACAAAAACATCATAAAGGTTTGGGGCAGCCACCCATAAAAGTGTGCCTTGGCTTCAAAAAGTAATTGAAATAATTGTGACATATTCACAAGACTGAGTCCAAAACAGTACTAATGATGTGGAGGCAAGATGGCGGCTTTAAAGGCTAGTGTAGGAAGTGATGTCACTGTCTGGAAATGGAAGTGAGGTCTTTGGGGGGTGGACGTGATGTCTTCAATAGGACCGGACCTGGAAGTGACGTCATCAGAGGCACCGGAACCGTGCAGGATTTCCCGAGAAAGACAATTAGTGCACATCACCACCCCCTGGTCTGGTGTAGAATTACTATTACTTAGCCCAGGGGTGCCCACACTTTTCGGCTTGTGAGCTAGTTTTAAAATGACTAGGTCGAAATGATCTATCTACATTAAAAATTATATATATATTTATATATATATACTGTATATACAGTATATATATATATATATATATTTATATATATACTGTATATACAGTATATATATATATATATATATATATATATATATATATATATATATATACAGGGCGCAGTGACGCAGTGGTAGTGCTGCTGCCTTGCAGTAAGGAGACCTGTGGGTTCGCTTCACGGGTCCTCCCTGCGTGGAGTTTGCATGTTCTCCCCGTGTCTACGTGGGTTTCCTCCGGGCGCTCCAGTTTCCTCCCACAGTCCAAAGACATGTAGGTTAGGTTGATTGGCGATTCTAAATTGGCCCTAGTGTGTGCTTGGTGCATGCGTGTGTGTGTCCTGCGGTGGGTTGGCACCCTGCCTGGGATTGGTTCCTGCCTTGTGCCCTGTGTTGGCTGGGATTGGCTCCAACAGACCCCTGTGTTCGGATCAGCGGGTTGGAAAATGGATGGATGGATATATATATATATATACAGTATATATATATTGAATAGCATTCGTAGTCTGAATCACAATCTGATTGTATGGGTGGTTACCTACCAGGTAATGCTTGTGGTTAGTCTGCAAGTTGGCAAACATCTGTCACGCCCTCTCAGTTGCGAGAAGCAGATCATAGAATGTTGCATAGTTTACTGTCAAATAATGCAAAGAGTACGCGACACGTGTTTCGCTCTAATTCTGGGCTCATCAGGCGTACACACTCACTGTACCCCCTCTCGGAGATCGAACCTCAGATGTCAGCAGTGAAGCCTCTTTATGTTGCGCCACGGCGTGTAGTTCGTTTATTTGACAGCATGTAGAACAGGGTAATTACATTCATGGCATTCGTAGTCTGAGTCACAGTCTGATTGTATGGGTGGTTACCTACCAGGTAACGCTTGTGGTTGATCTCGCAACTAAAGAGGGCATGGTGGTGGATGTTTGCCCATTTGCAACGTAAAGGTTTTTTTTTTTTTTGAATGCAACGCGATCTACCTGCACTACCTTTCTGATCTACCAGTTGATTGCGATCGACGCATTGGGCACCCCTGACTTAGGCCCTTTAGCTGTCTCCTACTCACACATGTGTGTCACCCTGTTTTTAGCAGGCGAGGCCCAGCATGCATATTATGATTTAGATGAAGAGGTGGTTGCTGATTACCCCACCGTAAAAAACAAAGACCCTTGCCCGCTATGGGCTGTCTACCACCTGCCAGGCCCTGCGTTGCCAGGACCAGAGATTCGACCCTGAGTGCCCCACGAGGGCTAAGGGATTTGACCTCTGGGGGTAGATAGTCCTGTGGGTCTGGTTGAGTGAGACACACCAGAGCACATAATTGAAATGGTTGCAGCTGATTTCCTGGTGCACGCCCTGCCAGGACTCGTGTTCAACCCTGGATGGATATGGAGTCACTGGTTGACTGAGATAAGAGGAGGATACGCCAGGTTTGGAAACCGACCCGCATACCCCGTCACTGGACTCTGAAGGTTCAACTGAGGGTCTCTCTGACACCTTAGCCTCTTTACAGCTCCTTTAGCAAGCGCAAGCAGTGCTACGGCGATTCCTTAAAGCACGCCAGAAAGGCAGTGGCAGCTTTCAATGGGCACCCCACCAACGATTCCATGCCAACTTGCCTCACTTCATCATCCAGAATGATCTGTTGTATCAGGTGACAGAGGACCAAGAGGGTATAAACAGCCAGCTTCTTGTCCACCGGCCATTTCATCAGAAGTTATGTGACCTGGCTCAAGCTCATTTACTGGGGGGACATTTAGGCCAAAAAAAAAACCTTGAGAGTGTTACTGTGCACATGAGGAGGCCCAACCACAGTAGTAATTGTGCAAGGCACTATATAACCAGCTTGTTTGAGAAATTATTGCTCAAGGACAGTGTCCAAGGCCAGACAGGGCAAGGGTATTTCAAACATCTCATTCTCTGCCCCCTAATGGCAAGCCAATTGTTAATGCCCTGCCACCCCAGGCTCACTCTTTTCACTCTTAATCATATTTGGGGACACAGGGGGCCTAATCCTATCCTGGTCAGTGTCAGGCTCAATATTAGAAATGAGCCTGTCCATTACTCTCACACTTTGGCATTGCCCGAGCTAAAATTCATCTTCAGTCTGAATGGACATGTTATTGAAAACGGATATGTGCAGTGTTACTCATGCAAGGTGCTATATACCAGGCTTCTTTCAGGAATTATTGTAGAAGGACAAATGGCTTAAATCAGACAATGGAAGGGCTTTTCAGACAGCTGATGATATGCCATCTATTGATGCCCTGCCACCCCAGCTTTTCTTTTTATTACTCTGCATGGCGTAACCGTCTAAAGCCACCTTAATCAAATTCCAGGTGTGAGATATGGCCGGTCATTCATCCCGGCCAATACCCCCAGGCCGCTAGATGGAGCCCTCCTTGCAGCATGGAGGTGCTCCGAATGCCAGCAGGGAATTATGGACAACAAAGTTTTTATGCACAGCCCTGCTGGCTACCATGGGGACTGCCAGGAGTCGCTGCAGGGAGACACAAGGACATCTATTCTCCCTACACCCCGGAAGTATGTCCCAGCCACATGGGCAGAAGGAATGACCTGCTTCCAGGATGAAAAAGAAGAGTTTTGATCTGACCTGGAAGTGCTAAGAAGTCACATGGACTAAGGGTTCAGAAGCACTTCCGGGTCACAGACTATAAAAGACTCTGGGAAATCCAAGACAAACGAGCTGAGCTGGGTGGAAGGGTGGCAACGCGTCTGGGAGTGGAGGATTGGTTTATTGTAGTATTGTGGATTTGTTTATGAGTATCGTGGAGAGGAGGGTGCTTTGTGCGCTTTATTATTATAATAAATTCAACTTTTGGACTTTTACCTGGTGTCTGACATATAGTCTGAGGAATCAAGGAGACAACAAAGCCCTAAACTGTCACACAGGGCACGGGGGAGCCTAAGCCATCCCCGGACAGCATGAGGCTTAATGCAGGGTAATGGTCCGTGTTACACTCAATGGCAATGCCCCAGCTCAAATCCATCATCAGTCTAAATGTAAGAATGGATGGATTATGTAAAAATGGATATGTCTAATGTTAATCATGCAAGGCGCTATATACCGAGTTTATTTCAGATTTTTTTTTGCTAAAGGAATTTGTCTTATACCAGAGAGGGCAAGGGTCTTTTAGATATCTCAGACTCAGATGATGCAATGTCAATCACCTTTATAGAGTGTAACAGACTTAAGCCTACATTGTTCAGTTCAGAGGCACTTGGGGGGGTGTTGGATTTGGTTAAAGAAAATGAGGGTCAGGATTAAGAGTAACGCAAAAAGCAACCTGGGACGGGTCACCTTTCCATTATGCTCTGCTATTGTGCCCTTGAATTAAGATCACCTTTTATAACCTGAAAATAGGTTTTGGATAGACGTGTTATAATTCTCATTCAAGTCCTATACACTCTCTGGCCACATTATTAGGTACACCTTGCTAGTACATGGTCGGACCCCCTTTTGCCTTCAGAACTGGCATAATACTTCGTGGCATCGATTCAACAAGGTGCTGGAGACATTCCTCAGGGATTTCAATCCATATTAACAAGACAGCATCACATAGTTGCTGCAAATTTGTCAGCCGCACATCCATGATGTGAATCTTATGTTCCAGCACATCCCAAAGGTGATCTGTTGGGTTGAGATCAGTTGACTGTGGAGGCCATTTGAGTCCAGAGACCTCAGAAGATGGGGACACTGTGGTCATAATGGGATGGACATGGTCAGTGACAATACTCAGGTAGACTGTGGCATTTAAACGAAGTGTGCCAAGAAAATATCACAGTCACCATTACACCAATACCATCAGCCTGAACTGTTGGTACAAGGCAGGATGGATCCCTGCTTTCATGTTGTTGACCCCACCATCTGAATGTCACAGCAGAAATTGAGACTCATCAGACCAGGTGACATTTTTCTAATCTTTTGTTGTCTAATATCGAATTGTAGTCTCAGTCGCCTGTTCTTAGCTGACAGGAGTGTCACCCGCTGTGGTCTCCTGCTGCTGTAGCCCACCAGCTTCAAGGTTTGACATGTTGTGTGTTCAGAGCTGCTCTTCTGCACACCTTGGTTATAACGAGTGCTTATTTAAGTTCCTGTTGCCTTTCTATCAGCTCAGACCAGTCTGGCCATTCACCTCTGACCTCTGGCATTAGCAAGGCCCAAAGTACTGGCACTCACTGGATATTTTCCCTTTTTCAGACCCTCCTCTGTAAACTCTAGAGATGGTTGTGCTTGAAAATCCCAGTAGATCCGCAGTTTCTGAAATATTCAGACCAGCCTGTCTGGCACCGACAGCCATGCCACGTTCGAAGTCATTTCAGTCCCCTTTCTTCACCATTCTGATGCTCGGTTTGGCCTTCAGCAGGTGGTCTTGACAAGGTCTACAGGCCGAAATGCACTGAGTTACTGCTATGTGATTGGCTGATTAGAGATTGGCATTAAGAAAGCAGTAGAACAGGCATGCCTAATAAAGTGGCCGGTGAGTGTATGTTGAACAGTCAATGGAGTCCTGAACCATTCAAGGGAGTTAATTTTTGGCGTGCTTGACTCTGCCCACTGTGATATGCCCGATCATAAAGTGCTCTCATTTTTTTTTTTTTTGCTAAATGCTGTCTTACGTTCAAATTAATTTAATCTTTTAGTGTTAAAATAAAGGCTGATAAATTTTGTTGTCACCCTGATTCAACCTCCTATTAATAGAAGTTTTGTGCCACATTCATGGTGATTAATCTTAAGGATTTTTTTGCCTGGCTTGGCTTTTGCTTAATTTCCCAGGTGACTATGTGGGACCAGGAAGTGACTGGCATTGGCATTTTGGTCTAACGAGTCAGCTGGCATAATGGTCCTTCACCCACCCTGAGTCCCCAACAGCATGTAGCATTGATTCCTATCCTCCATGTTATACCGCATTTCACTTTGACCTTCCCACTCATCTCTAAGCGGGTAGCACTAGTGACATTTAAGTGGCACCCTGTGAAGGACTGGCATCGTCATCCTGCCTCTTACCTGCTGCTTCCATCACGTGAACTGTTATTTTTTTTTTAATGTGGACTGAAGTGGAGTGGCATGGCTGTTTCCAGTCCATATCCAAGTGAGCTGCTCTGACTTTTAAGTGCTTGTTCCTTCCCAGCTTGGTCATGGTGGTCACTTGTGTGGTAGCCAACTGATTGAGACCCCTGGTACTACTCAAATTCTGTGATGCATTAATTGAAAGGCACTATATAACGTGATGTGTGGCAAGGTGGTGTCCCGGTTATTGTCTATCTGTAGTCTATATGTTCTCCCCCTGCCGGTTTTCTCTTGATAATCTAACCCTGTCCTCTTTAAATTGATATATTCCTTGAAAGGCACTATATAGCATAAAGTGTGTCAGACAGGTGTCCTGGACTCTTGTCTATGTGCAGTCTACATGTTCAGTCCATGCTTGGGTGAGGTTTTCATCTGATATTCTGACCCCCTGTCCTATACAAATAGATGCATATATTGAAAGGCACTATATAACATTAAAAGGGATAGTATGATGTCCCAGGTTATTTTTAAGTCTAGTTTGCATGTTCTCAAAATACCTACATGAGGTTTTCTCCTGATATTCTGCCCCCTGTCCTTCTCAAATAGATGCATTGATTGAAAGGCACTATATTATATGAAGCATAGCAGTGTTCTGGGTTTGTCTGTGTGTAGTCTGCATGTTCTCATAATGCTTGTGAGTGGCTTTCTCTTCATACTCTGGTCCCTGTCCTACTCATGTAGATGTATACATTGAAAAGCACTATATAATATGAAGTGTGGCCGAGTGGGGTCCTTGGTTATTTTTTATGTCTAGTTTGCGTGTTCTCCCCATCTGCGCGTGAGGTTTTCCCTCAAACTCCTAAACACACATGAATTTATTTAAGTGTTCTAAATTTGTCCCCATGTGAATGAGGTGTCCCGTCTTGGTTCTTGCCATCTGCCCTCTGCTGCTAGTATGGATTGCCCTCAGTTTTTGAGAAATGTGTGAAACTGTGGTGTTATGTTATATAACATTATGACTGGTGTCCCATCCAGGGTGGGTCCTTGCCTTGCACCATCTGTTGCCAGAATGAAACTATAAATTGGGTTGTAGGTTTGAGGATATAGTAGTGTAGTATACAATGAGCACTGTGATGGACTGGCCTCCCATCCAGGGTTGGTTTTTGCCTTGCACCCTTTAAATGCCAATATGAAACCCTGAATTGTGGTGTGGGTTTGAGGCTATTGTGAGTCTTATGTGTCTTATCTTTAACATAAATAAAATCGTCATCTATTTGCCGATTTGCCAATAAAGCAAAAAAAAAGTCTGAACTAATTTTGTTACGAAATGTTGCAGGTGCCTTGTCGTTGGTCCATAACGGGCGTATCGGGCAGAGGAAGACTACAATTCCCATGAGGCAGCAGGAGCGCACTTAGGGCTGATGGGAGGTTTTCGTTTTCGGCGCGCTGAAAATAGCTCCCGCCTTGTCTAATGAATTGTCTGTACAGTACTTGTACAGTCGGACAGTAGGTAAATAAGACTTTCGGGTCTGAAAAACAACTATGAACACGGCGCTCCAAGTCGGACAGCTTCTCCGAGTTGTGGTGTAACGCTGGGTTTGTACCTTAGTTACCTGTTTAAAGTCAAATATAGAGGCTGACCAGCCAGAAAGTACGTTCTTGTGGTTGAATTGCAATCGAGCAAAGATATACTTTTACATTGCTGTTTACATCTACATAAAAAGTTTAATTATTTATTTATTTATTTATTTATTTTGCAGACCAACAAACAAACCAATGACGATCTCGCGTTTCGCCGGAAAGTCCGACCGGAAATTGACGTGAACGGGGAAAGTGAAACGTTGGAGCTCCGAAAACGCAACATTACGCTGCAGGTACCGTGTTGTCTACTCTTGTTAATTTCGATATCAATTTTAGTGTCCGCTGGAGAGTCAGCTTTTGTATACGAGTGCTTCTTTTGTTTTATTGTGGGATGTATTTAGCCATGTTGAATTTCCAAAGGACAGTTTTTACCCGTTTATTTTGATTTTTTTTTCTGAAAAAATATATACGGATGTACGGTATTCCCAAATCTTTAAGAGGCGATGTTCCGTTTTTTTCCAACTACTGAAAAAAACATTTAGAACTCAAAAATATCCTGTTCAGTGAGATTCGTGGTTGGGGAAATCGCCTTTGAAACGAAGTTTAGCGTCAAATTTGAAACTCGGTGGTTATTGCTGGATGCCATTTTTTATTTTACAAGCGAGTTTAGAAAATGGATGCAAGAATATTTTGTTTAACTTAAGTAGTGAGATTCAGGTTATTGGACAGTTGCTGACCTGGGACCTCATATATAAAACATGACGTGAAGTCGTGTGTGAAAATATACATACGCCAAAAAAGGGGCCTGCGCAATTTACCTTTTAAAAATCACAATCACTTTCTAAATAAACTCGTGTCGGACTGCGCTCTGCAACATCCGTATATGGAGTATGCTAATCAATCTCATACATATGCAATTTTGGTGCCGTAGAACGTCATTGGCTGGTAGAGCTGCCACGCTCGTGACGTGTCGAGACCTCCGCAACTGAGTGCGCAAGATAATGCGCGGTATTAAAGCGCTTCACCTCTGCATCCTGGTAGTGATGGGAAGTTCGGATCATTTTACCGACTCGGACCTTTGAGTCTCGTTCAGCAAAATGAACGAATCATTTTTTGAGTCATTTCGTTCAATTCTCTTTCCGGCTCAGACTGCATAGGTTAAGCTTATGGGGCTGCCACGTGATGAACGAACGACTCGAACCCGAAGACTCGAGAGATGAACTAATCAATTCTGTTTCCAGCTCAGACTGAGTTGGTTAAGCTTATGGGGCTGTCACGTGATGAACGTACGACTCGAAAAAACCGAAGACTCGCATCAATTCCAGTACAGAAACTATAGAAAGTTGCGCAAATACGCATGCGCGACTGAACGAATCACTCCCACGAGACGACTCGTTGTTCCCGAGTCACAAAATGAACGAATCGTTCAAGAACGACCCATCACTACATCCTGGGGGTCAGGGAAAGGCGCCAGGCTTTTTAGCGGGTAGACGCCACCACTTGGCACATGTAATGAGATGGCTGCTGTTCGCATATTACAGGCCATATGAAAAAACGTGAATTCAGTCAGTTACTTTACCAACAAGCCAGCCACCACGTTTACGGCACCGTCATCACATCTGTCAAAGCTACTTTGCCTCAAAATGAATGAATCACTGGCTGACACAGCACAATGTTTGTCAGCCACCTCATGGCATCACGGATGACTTGTGCATTAATGGAATATAACAACTTAGAGTTAACAAAACTGGCTTCATTCTTGCTTGGTTCCCTTATTGCAATATGAGTGCAGTAATGTGCTCTGAGTACATTAGGAGAACCGGACACTGCTGCAGACTTATTTATATTGACAGAAACATGTTATGTTTTTATATATGTGCACCCATACCATACAAAAACTTAATGTAGCTATTCGCTGGTGGATTAATGGCTTTTAGCACAGCAGGCATGATGGAGTAAAGGATGGCTGAAATATTCCTGGCCTGACAGTCTGTTCTCTGAGAAGAGACGACAGATAACCGATATAAATTGGCACAAAAAGTTCTTCAGTACATAGCATTGGCCCTGTTTAAAAGGGAGTTAAAATACAGTCAGTGTATCATATTCATTGTTTTTGAAGTCAACACACATAATGGCTTGGTTATTTGATTTCATGTGCGTGTGAATAGTCATTTTGCTGTTTTGGCTGCATTTCCCTACTTGATCAAGGGTGTGATAATTTCTCAGTTTCTCTAAAATGTTGTATACTCATAGGTCAGTGTTGCTCTAAATATACTCACACTTTTGCAACAATTTCTTTTTTTTATCCCAACATTTGTGTGGGAAGTTGCATACACGCATCGCAAGCCTATTTTAGTGCGTATGCAAGCTTTTTAAATGAGGCTCCGGCTCAGTGTTGGTCAGACATGCAGATAGGAATTTCCTTTCATTGTGTACACGTGACAACAGCTCTGAACGGAACTGATGCTTTTTTTAAATATAAATATAAAGCAAAGCCTTACATTTTTTAAAAAGCCAATGCCATCTTAAACCTGATTATTGGTACTAATTATGATTAAAGACAAGCCATGATGAAATAGAATGACGAATGTGTCAGTTGCTGCTCAGAATATGCTAAAAAGAGAACAACTAAAGACCGCCTTTGTAACTTTTACAGTTTCTTTATGGTAGGAATTTTTTTTATGATGAGGCACTCATAATTTTAGGGTTCAATGCTAATATGACCTCGATTTGTAGAAACTTTTGATCAGCTTTTGAATGAATCCTCTTTCAATCATCTTTATAGCATTATCGAATACCACCACTGTAATAATACTGAGACCTACAGTGATGTCTGTGAGCCCCAAAGGCACTCCCCTTCCTGAGCCTTGCCACAACCCATCTCATGAGTTCTGTTATTTAACATGCCATCCAATTTATTGGAATGAGTTGTGGCAGACAACCAGGGATCTTGCCCCACCGGGATGCCTGGAAGAAGGTCGGACCATGAGAGGGGCACTGTTTTTCCCTCAGCGTAAGAGGGCAGCTCCCCGGATTCCATCAGGGCCACATAGAAGGAGCCGGGGAGCTCAACCCTGTTGGGACCCATGGCAACAACAACATCATTTATTTCTATAGCACATTTTCATAGAAATAATGTAGCTCAAAGTGCTTTACATGATGAAGAAAAAGAGAAATAAAAGACAAAGTAAGAATTAGAATAAGACCTCACTAATTAACTTAGAATAAGTGTAAGGTCTGATGGCCAGGGAGGACAGAAAAAAACATAAAAAATAACTCCAGATGGCTGGAGAGAAAAAAATAAAATCTGCAGGGGTTCCAGGCCATGGGACCGCCGTGTCCCCTCTGGGCATTCTACCTAACATAAACGAACCAGTCCTCTTTGTATTTAGGGTTCTCTTGGAAGGACTTGATGATGATCATGTAGACTTCTGGATTTTAATCCATCAATGTAGGAACGTCACGGTGCTTTGATTAGGTGGTGATGGCGCAGGTCGCCACCACAGAAAAAATGGGAAAAGAAACCGAAGAGAGAGTAGGGGTCAGTACATATTTTAGAGCCACCATGAATAGTTATTATAATGAACTGAATATACAGAGTATCAGGATTAAATTAAAATGAAGTTATCAGAAAGCCATGTTAAAGTAATGTGTTTTCAGCAGTTTTTTAAAGTGCTCCACCATATCAGCCTGGCGAATTCCTATTGGCAGGCTATTCCAGATTTGAGGTGCATAACAGCAGAAGGCCGCCCGCCCGCCTCACCACTTCTTTTAAGTTTTGCTCTTGGAATTCTAAGGAGACACTCATTTGAGGATCTGAGGTTACGATTTGAAATATAAGGTGTCAGACATTCTGATATATAAAATGGAGCAGATTATTTAAGGCTTTATAAACCATAAACAGTATTTTAAAATCAATCCAGAATGACACAGGTAACCAGTGTAGTGACATCAGAACTGGAGAAATGTGCTCGGATTTTCTTTTCCTGGTTAGGATTCTAGCAGCTGCATTCTGCACTCATTGCAAACGATTGATGTCTTTTTTGTGTGGTCCTGAGAGGAGTGCGTTACAGTAATCTAGACGACTGAAAACAAAAGCGTGAACTAATTTCTCAGCATCTTTCAGTGATATAAGAGGTCTAACTTTTTCTATGTTTCTTAAGTGAAAAAATACTGTCCTAGTGATCTGATTAATATGCGATTTAAAATTCAGGTTACAGTCAACAATTACCCCTAAGTTTTTTTACCTCCGTCTTGACTTTTAATCCTAATGCATCAAGTTTATTTCTAATAATCTCATTGTCTCCATTATTGCCAATCACTAAAAATTCTGTTTTCTCTTTATTTAGCTTGATAAAATTACTACTCATCCAATTAGAAACACAAGTAAGACATTGTGTTAGTGAATTAACAGTGTCTGGGTCATCAGGTGCTATTGATAAATACAGTTGAGTGTCATTAGCATAGCTGTGGTAACTCACATTGTGCCTCGAGATAATCTGACCTAACGGAAACATGCAGATTGAGAAGAGCAGCGGACCCAGGATAGAGCCTTGTGGACCACCATATAGGATATCAGGGATCTTTGAGTTGGAATTACCACAACTAACAAAGAATTTTCTCCCTGCCAGGTAGAATTCAAGCCAATTTAAGACCCTGCCAGAGAGACCCACCTATTGACTAAGGCGATTTCTAAGAATATTGTGATCAATGGTGTCAAATGCGGCACTCAGACCTAAGAGGATGAGCAGATAAACGGCCTCTGTCTGCATTTACCTGCAAGTCATTGACTACTTTTAACGAGTGCAGTTTCTGCGCTGTGATTTGTTCTAAAACATGACTGAAATTTATCAAGAATAGCATTTTTATTGAGATGGTTATTTAACTGCATAATGACTGCCTTCTCTAAAATTGGAGAGATGGGTCTAAAAGTTTCAAAAGCAGAGGGGTCAAGATTATTTTTCTTGAGTAGGGGTTTAACTACAGCAGTCTTAAGACAGTCTGGGAAGACCCCCGTATCTAATGACGAGTTTACAATGTCAAGAATATTATCAACTAGCAAAATACCCGCACTTCGCAGCGGAGAAGTAGTGTGTTAAAGAAGTTTTGAAAAAGAAAAGGAAACATTTTAAAAATAACATGATTGTCAATGTAATTGTTTTGTGACTGTTATGAGTGTTGCTGTCATCAAGGAGTTGATTATCATTATTTTTTTCAATTAGGTTCGTATTTGGAGGATGTGTTGTGTTGAAGTTACATTCTGTGTTTGTCAACCGTTGTAAAGATAACAGGTTTCATTCATCGTAGTGTTCACTACCCACATCGGTACTCGTGAATCTAAGATGTTTAACAGGCATTCCCGGTATTAAGCTGTGGATTTGCCTGCGAATATTTAGCGGCAGCGTGTCTATGAACTTAATTTAAACTTAAGCTTTACACCTTGCTTTCCTATTGATATGTCTACAAAGGCTTGTTCAGCTTCAGAGGGTTGTTCCTTTTTTACTGCATCAATAAACAGCTCGTCTTCCTCTTTATCTGAGACATCACACACTGCATGCACGGGTTTACCTTTCCCAGTCCTGCAAACTTTAGCGAAGTGGTTCAATTTGCCACATTTTTTACACTGTCTTCCTTTAGATGGACATTGACTTTTTCTACCGTGTGCTTTGTTTCTGCAGTAGCTGCACTTATGAATATGCTTGTATGCGTCACTCGCTTCATATTCTTTTGCTGCCTTCTCAATTGTGTAGTGCATTTTTTTGTTCAGCGCTCTTTGGAGCTTTTGCTTGTTGTTTGCGTACTGCGTTCACAGTCAGTTCACGTGAGCCGCTCGGAGTACATGCATCAAAGGTTCTCAGCTGTGGTTGTGCTATCTTGTGCGATCTTGCGATGTCCACTGCTTTATTTAATGTTAGCTCAGACCCAGCACTTAAACGTTTCTCTCACACTTTCGCTGAGTTTGTGCCAAACATTATTCTATCCCTGACCATCTCATCTTCGTTTGCATAAGCACAGTCCTTTACCAGCAATTTTAACTCCGTTACAAAGTGATCAAAAGTCTGGTTTATACCCTGTGTCTTCTCATTAAACTTGTATCTCGCGAATATCGTATTCATCTTACGCATGACAAACGCCTCAAAACGGTCATAATAAGTTTTCAGTACCTTGGCCTCGTCCTGGGTGTGAGTCCATGTGTTAAAAATGTCTCTTCCTTTTTTACCCAGTCCACAGGAGCACGTAGCTGCATTTCTCACTCTTGTCTTTGCCTTTTAGCGGGCCAGAAAACATCAGCTCCACGTGCTGTCGGAACTTTTTCCATTCTCCTGGCAGGTTAAGAGAATCCCAGTCAATTCGTGGCGAGGGAACTCCCAACAAAATCCACGACTGTCCTCTATTCTGACACCATGTCTTCTTTTCACAAATTGTGAAAAATGAATTGATGGTGAGACTTTCTTTTAAAGTATGCAGGGGAACTTTATTTATTACAGCTCTTACATTCACGGTATCCGTGCTCTAAATTAACTTCCATAATAGTAACCTTGAGGTCCCTTTTTCTGGTGCCTTCTTGATGACATAGGTGCCTAAACCATGCCTGATAATAATACATTTCAAGACATATAAATATTACAGTGATCACCTCGATAGACATCTCACCACCCAAGTCGCTACTCGTGAATCTAAGATGTTGAACAGGCATTCCCGGTATTAACTTTTTGATTTGCCTGCGAATATTTAGCGGCAGCGTGTCTATTGGATTGCTGCTGACGGACGGCCTTATATGGGCAGGCAGCCAACTACGTGGGAGGCGTGGGGATGGGGGACGCAACTCCGCCTCACACTACGACCGAGCTGCAGGCTATGGCTGTATATATGTACGTAATTAGGATTCAGTTATGACCGTTACGCGTAGAATTTCGAAATGAAACCTGCTTAACTTTTGTAAGTAAGCTGTAAGGAATGAGCCTGCCAAATTTTAGCCTTCTACCTACACAGGAAGTTGGATAATTAATGATGAGTGAGTGAGTGAGTCAGTGAGGGCTTTGCCTTTTATTAGTATAGATTAGTACGCCTGATACTTCTTTGAAAAAACTTGTTGGTATTGGGTCAAGGACACAGGTGGAGGGTCTCAGTTGAGAAATTATTTTATGTAAATCTATCCTGGTGAAAGAATTTAATTTGTTTATAACGGAGTACTGGGGAGGATCTACAGTGTTGGGGAGATATACAGTACCATATTATTTCTAATATCATTAGTTTTTTGATTGAAGAATACAGCAATACCCAAACAGGTTTCACTGGAGGTATTTTGGAGGCATTCCTTTATGGGTTTAGCAGACGATCAATCGTAGAGAATAAGATTCTGGGATTACTAGCATTGTTATTTATAATATTAGAGAAATAGCAGAACCTCTCAAGACGGACAGTGTTATTGTATTCTGTTATTTTCACCTTTAATTTTTCATAGTGGATAGTTAGTTTAGTTTTCCTCCATTTACGCTCAGCTCTACGGCATGTTCTCTTTAAATCAGACACTCTTTGGGTCTTCCATGGTATAACAATGCTAGAAGATTTAACTGTCTTTTCAGGTGCAACTATGTCAATAGCAGCTCTTACCTTAGTATTAAATTTTTCCACCTTACTATGTACATTAGTTAGCACTATAAACGGACTGATTGCTTAGAATGTTTGTAAGTTTTAAGGCTGCTGATGAATCAGAGAAGCGTTTTTTAACAATATGCTTCTCATGAATTTTTTCTATCATTATTTCTATATTAAATTGTAAAAGAAAATGGTCTGATAGACTAATATCAATGACCTACTTTACATCAACTTTTAGTCCTTTGGTAATTACCAAGTCTAACGTATGACCTGCTTTATGTGTAGGCTGATTTATGAGTTGTCTCAAATCAGATAACCACCACCAGGGGGCACCTGGATGGTCCTGAAGCCCTGGAGGACAGCTCTTTCACCACACTAGGAAGCGCTGCCAAACCAGGAAGCAGATACACCTGTGTGTTTCCGGGTGCCCCTGCAGCACTACCGCCACACCAGCAGGTGCTGTAGGGAGATCATCGGGAGCACCTGGAGGCACATCAGGAGTGGGCAGGAGGAGGAGTACAGAAAGTTAATCAAAGACTTTGTTAAATGGTGTGACTCAAACCACTTACACCTTAACACCAGCAAGACCAAGGAGCTGGTGGTGGATTTTAGGAGGCCTAGGCCCCTCATGGACCCTGTGATCATCAGAGGTGACTGTGTGCAGAGGGTGCAGACCTTTAAATATCTGGGAGTGCAGCTGGATGACAAATTGGACTGGACTGCCAATACTGATGCTCTACGTAAGAAAGGTCAAAGCAGACTATACTTTCTGAGAAGGTTGGCATCCTTCAACATCTGCAGTAAGATGCTGCAGATGTTCTACCAGACGGTTGTGGCGAGTGCCCTCTTTTACGCGGTGGTGTGCTGGGGAGGCAGCGTAAAGATGAAAGACGCCTCGCGCCTGGACAAACTTGTTAAGAAGGCAGGCTCTATTGTAGGAGTAAAATTGGACAGTTTAACATCTGTGGCAGAGCGACGGGCGCTGAGCAAACTCCTGTCAATGATGAATAATCCACTGCATCCACTTAACAGTGTCATCTCCAGACAGAGGAGTAGCTTCAGTGACAGACTTTTGTCACTGTCCTGCTCCACTGACAGACTGAGGAGATTGTTCCTCCCCCACACTATGCGACTCTTCAATTCCACCCGGGGGAGTAAATGCAAACATTAATTTTATTTTAATTCTTTTCATTTTTATTATTATTTAATTTAATATTGTTTCTTTGTATCAGTATACTGCTGCTGGATTATGTGAATTTCCCCTTGGGATTAATAAAGTATCTATCTATCTATCTATCTATCTATCTATCTATTAATTATATAGTGCCTTTCATATCTATCTATCTATCTATCTATCTATCTATCTATCTATCTATCTATCTATCTATCTATTATAAAAGGGAGCCGGAGTCGGGTGGTAGAGGATGGAGCTTGCGAGAGAGGAGAGGAGGCGGCTGAAGGAAAGGACTGAGTACTGTGGGTGAGTTAGCAGAACTGGATTGTGCTCTGTAAATATTGTAAATAAACTGTGTGTGTTGTGGACATCTGGTGTCATGTCTGTCTGTGGCCGGGCTATCTTTTACAGAGTTTAGATATCTATTTTTGAAACCACAGTAAATTAAGTAATACATAGAACTAGTATTTATGATGTCAGCCGACAAAGAACTTACTACAACCATGGGGTCCAGTGAGATGGAAAAAGAACAAATGAGAGCGGAGACATAGAGAGGTAGTGGAAATGATGACTTGGATAGTCAGCAATGACAAAAAGGGCAACATTTACAGAAAAAACACAAATATTTGCTTTCTCACCTTAATCCATTATACACGTAAACCCAAGCAACACTTGGTATTTGGGTTAGTTTTATATAAAAGGAGGCTTGTGACAGTTATACAACCCTGGTAGCCTCACATCTCAGAGAGAAACATTTGGTGGAGGCCACAGCAAAGCTGACTGCAATTGACACAGAGTGAATGATTTGGCTTTAGATAGATAGATAGATGGATACTTTACTGTATTAATCCCAAGGAGAAATTCACATACTCCATTAGCAGCATACTGATAAAAACAATATTAAATTAAAGAGTGATAAAAATGCAGGTATAACAGACAATAACTTTATATAATGTTAACGTTTACCGCCCCGGGTGGAATTGAAGAGTCGCATAGTGTGGGGTCTCCTCAGTCTGTCAGTGGAGCAGGACGGTGACAGCAGTCTGTCTGTCGCTGAAGCTGCTCCTCTGTCTGGAGATGATCTTGTTCAGTGGATGCAGTGGATTCTCCATGATTGACAGGAGTCTGCTCAGCGCCCGTCGCTCTGCCATGGATGTCAAACTGTCCAGCTCTGTGCCTACAATAGAGCCTGCCTTCCTCACCAGTTTGTCCTGGTATGAGGCGTCCACCTTCTTTATGCTGACTCCCCAGCACACCACCACGTAAAAGAGGACGCTCACCACAACCGTCTGATAGAATATCTGCAGCATCTTATTGCAGATGATGAAGGACGGCAGTCTTCTAAGGAAGTATAGTCGGCTCTGTCCTCTCTTGCACAGAGCATCAGTATTGGCAGTCCAGTCCAATTTATCATCCAGCTGCACTCCCAGGTATTTATAGGTCTGCACCCTCTGCACACAGTCACCTCTGATGATCACGGGGTCCATGAAGGGCCTGGGTCTCCTAAAATCCACCACCAGCTCCTTGGTTTTGCTGGTGTTCAGGTGTAAGTGGTTTATGTCGCACCATTTAACAAAGTCCTTGATTAGGTTCCTATACTCCTCCTCCTGCCCACTCCTGATGCAACCCACGATAGCAGTGTCGTCAACAAACTTTTACATGCTGCAGGACTCCGAGTTGTATTGGAAGTGACTCCATTCAGGACTGGACACAAACTCCGCCACCCAAATCAGGACCGATCACTGTTAAAGTGACCTAAGTAAATACAGTGCAAGTTCAGTGGCATCTTCTGGACTCAACCCAATTTCAAGAACACTCATCAGCACAGGATATTATGTCCAAGATACAAATTAGGACTGGGCAAAAGTTCAGTGACACTAATATGGATTGCTCTCAATTTTAGGACTAGATAGTTCATTAACACACAAAATGTGGTACCACAATATCAAGGGGACTTATGAGGACTTGACGTGGCTTTAAGGTCAATAATGAGGGATGAACATTCTTTCAACGACACACATCAGGACTGGTTGCAGTTTTAGGGTCACCTTTGAATGGCTGGATGCTGTTTCAGTAACACTAATCAAAAGTGGGTGCTGTTGCAGTGTTCTGAGTGAGGAAAGGGCATGGCTACACGGCTGGACACCTCTTTAACCCCATTAACCATATTCATATTAGGAGCCTCATTCATAAGACCCCATAAATAGGAGAGGTTTACTGTCCAAAGGTGGGCAAATTCAGAGAGCTGCTCGCTGCACTGCGCTGTGAAAGGTGCCCTGGGAGCCATCCATTTTGACCAGCAGACCGTAGTAGGCGGTATGAGGGATTGACTCCGTGGACTTGAGGGTCTTTCACTGCCTTTTTTTAAGCACCTCAGTAAAACTTGCCAAGTGGACTTTAATGACAAGTATTGAGAGATGTGACATTTAGTTGTCTAGCGAGCTGCTGTGCCCACTACTTTCAGTCTTAGTGGTTGCGGGACTGAATACTGCAAATGCAGAGCCTCAGTGTGTGTGTATGTTTGTAAGAGAGTGTATGAGACTGACCACATGGCTTACTGCTGGTGACACAGCACAATGGCACAGTGGAAAGCACAGACACTGGAGATCTGCAAAGCCTTGCAGCTTGGCACTTTAAAGGCCACATCTCAGGGGCTGACAGGTTGGCCTTGGGTCCAGCAGGAAAAGTGATGAGAGCCTCTGGAGAAAGCGGCTGGATCCACAAAATCCAAGGTTGTGCCTAGTGTGGTGTTTTCAAGTCCCAGTACCCCTGTAGCTGCAGGTTTTTGTCCCCTTCAGTTTATTTTCCCTCTGATTGATCTCACTGTTTAATTAGCTCATCTTTCTTCTTTTTTTGTTTTACACTGCATTTACAACAGTTCAGTAGGGTTTGATTTAAATTAATAAGAAATGTAAAAATAGTTGTATTTTTTTCCAAAGTTTAAAGTTCTTATCCTTCTTTTTGTTATTTTCATTTCAATTCACCCTTTTCTGGGGGGATTTCTCCCTTAGTGGTAACCTAACAGTAACAATTAAAAACAAATGAAGTAATGACACTGTTGGCCTGAAAACTGTAGTTGCACCACATGCACTGGGGGAGAGTGGCACTGTCAGAGGGGGTGGAGCCTGTCCGTGTGAGTGAGATGCTGTCAGAAAGGGCGGAGCCTCTGTGTGTTGTGTGTGTGTGTGTTAGAAATGCTGACAGAAGGGGCAGTTTATGCTTGTCTGAATTTTGTCAGAAGATGCCAATTGAAAAAGGGAGTGATGCTGTCAGAAAGGATTGAACATGTATGTGAGAGAGAGAGATGAAGTCAGAAGGGGTGGAGCTTGTGTGAGAGAGAAAGATGCTGTCTGTAGGGGTGGAGCCTGTGTGTGACAGAGAGTGACAGATGCTATTGTCAGGTAGGAGCCTGAGAGATGCTTGCTGTTAGGAGGGCTGGAGGCTGTGTGTGATGGAATGAGACAGGTGTCGTTAGGAGGGGTGGAGCCTGTATTTGACAGAGAGAAAAAGAGTGAAATAGAGTGAGAGATGCTGTCAGAAGGGTTGAGGCCTGTAAGAGAGATGCTACCAGAAAGGGCCAAACCCTGTGTGTGTGAGAGAGAGAGATGTTGGAAGCGGAGGGTCCTCTAAGAGAGAGTGCAAGAAGTGCTTTCAGAAGGGGCAGGGCCTGTGAGACTGATGCTTTCAAAGGGGCGGAGCCACCCTGAGACACTGTGCAGAGATGTTGCACATGTACAGCATGTGTATGAGAGACAGGGAGATGGTGACTACTTAAAGAGCAGCACCTACAAGACCCATTCCTCTGCTTAAATTCATCAGCCTGGGCACTGAACTGTGTAGGATGACAGGTGATTTAGGGAACGGGAATTTTGAGGCAGAAAAAGATTGGGTTTCATTTTCAAGTGCATTATGTTGTAAACAGCTATGAAAAACAAATAGTTTTGTATACTCTAATAACACAAATATGGAATTCTATTATCAATGTTATTTATTAATACGACTCATTGTCAAACAGAAATGTACTATCGGACTCTTTGATGAAGCAAATACATTAAAATCTCCCACTTTCAAGGCAGTTACTGAATGCACCTGCATATTACGCCATGTGGACATTTTCTTGACTTATGACTTTGGTTTAGCAATTTGGCAGAGGTGTCCATGAGAACTTATTTGGCTGTTTTGACCCTTGCTTTATTCTTTTACTCACTTAAAAGGCAGTCTTGTAGCCTACACAGGGACACAATAGGACTATTATGGCTTAGCCAGTGTTTTTCTGTTATCTTTTGAATATTTGTTTTTGGATTTGTCTTTTTTTGTAATTGTTTTATTGTGTTCTTTTAATATTATGTAGATTATTTTGTATTGTGTTAATCATGGATGTTTTAGTTACCTGCCCTGCTTCCGTAAGGTGGAGGCTAAGGAGGCCGGGCCACTTGATGACAGTTGGTGGCCCCAACTTTTTGAAAGGAGAAGGTTCAGTTTGTGATGAAGCGTTGGGATTTTGATCGATACTTTGGTTTTTGCGACTTTTTGCTATTTATTGTGGATTTTCTGGATTTTGGCCTTTGCTTTCTTCCAAGGTGCTGTAATTGGATTTGTTTTTTTTTGATTTTGTTAACCTTTTGGTTTTGCCGTTTAGGGCAAACCCTGTTTTGCTGCTTTCCTGCTGCTTGGCCATCCTTTTCTTTAAAATTAGTTTTGTTTTTATTTTATTTTATTAATTAAGAAACCTTGTTGTGTTGAGTTTCCTCCGGGCGCTCCGGTTTCCTCCCACAATCCAAAGACATGCAGGTTAGGTGGATTGGCGATTCTAAGTTGGCCCTGGTGTGTGCTTGGTGTGTGGGTGTGTTTGTGTGTGTCCTGTGGTGGGTTGGCACCCTGCCCAGGATTGGTTCCTGCCTTGTGCCCTGTGTTGGCTGGGATTGGCTCCAGCAGACCCCCGTGACCCTGTGTTCGGATTCAGCGGGTTGGAAAATGGATGGATGTTGTGTTGAGGTGGGCCTGAACGTTGATGGAATTCCTGATTAGGAGTGCGTGATTATCACAGAATTAATTATTGATGAATATTAGTCTTGATATTGTAATTGCAATTATTAATTTTGATTTGTAGCATTACAATGAAACATGTATTTTGTGTTTCCACCATATACAGTATACTCTATTCTATATACATATACACAGTATAATAGAACCTCCATTTAGTTGTTTTCTAGGGAACCACTTAAATTGTTAAATCCATGATTAGTTAAAAAAAAATCAAAATTTAGTGTTTGAAATGTTTATTTATTGTTATCAGTAAAGATATGTGAAATGTTTCACTGCTTCTGTAACACAGTAAATAAAGTAAATTCAAATAATTATTAAATAAAATGTAAGTATAACAAAATTGTGAGTGGTCTCCCCTAGACTTTCTCGTATACTCAGATATGGGGATGGATTTTTGTGGAGTAAACTGCAAAACAAGGATTATGTTTATATATTATGTGCATTAAAGAACCATCAGCAAGAAATCCAATCAAATTAATAATATATTGAATAACTATTAAAAAAGTAAAATTGAATAAATTAGGCTTTGCTGCTGCATGGATAAAAATAAAAAAGTATCACTTCCGGTTAGTGGGAATAGCGCAAAACTCGATAGACATCTACGTTTTGTACTTAATATTTGTATGCAAAATTTGGTTGACCTAAGTGAAAGCGAACTCAAGTTATCGTGTTTATTTACACACACAGATACATAATTCCAACAATGATATTTTCTGATGCAGGGAGGTCTAAAACGTTGAGATTAATCAAAATCTCAAAATTGAATTCTTGGACGATTACAATACTTTCCCTACGAGAAAGTAAATCGGACACAGGGATGTCTAAAACGTCGAGATTTATCAAAATCTCGAGGTCGAATTTGTGGACGATTGTAATAACTTTCCCTCTACTTTGTATACGAGAACGTAACAAATGTTTGTCTTTTCCCTAAACAAATGATACTTCTGAAAACTAGCCATCACACCAATGCCATTCAGAAATATAAAATGTGTGAAAATGTCAAACATGACAATTTTTTTGGGGGGTTCTGTCGTTTTAAAAAGAAAACAAAAGTTGCATGTGTATGTAAAATCAAGGCACAGAATAAAATCTTAAGTGACTGTAATATATGATTAAGAAGTTAATGTAAACAACCTGATAGCTCTATTTTACTGCTATGTAAAATTATTTAACGTTACAATAGTAATGTATAGCAAGCTCAAGATGTATTTAGATGGTGGCAAACTCTTACATTCTGTCTACACTTGTGTCATTTATTTATTGTGGCAGAATACACAAAGCACCGTCAGATAAACATTTTTCAATTTCACTATATGCTTACAGGGTATTTTTACATAACAGGCAATAAACGGTTGCCTACGTGAGATAAGGCAGTATTGCAACAGCACAGACACCATCCTATGTGGTGTTTAGGTTTTGCATAAATGCCATAGTATTCTCAACCATTGCTAAGCGCAGCCTATATGCCCAAAGCACTGAAGTCTGGTCCAGTTATTGATAGCAACAACATCACTTGCGTTCACCCCGTTATCTGTAATCTTACAAACTTGTTGCTTTTCCTTCAAGCCCCAGGTGATTAGTGCAACTCTCAGCCCTTGAACAGTTGTGTCCGTTTCATGAGGATGGGATGCTATTTGCAACCAACTGCTTTTTTTTTTTTTAGTTTAAATCTCTCCTCAGCAAAACGAATCATTATTTACAGACACACGTACTTCCATACTTTTATTCAACCAGTTGGAACCAAAGTGCAGCTTGTTTCCGATCCATTTAGCCTCCTGCCCATCATGCGAAATAAAATAAAGGCAACGAAACTTCAGAAAAAATAATTGTGGGAGAGGATGACGCATCTCTTACCTGGGGTGTTGATCATTTTTTTATACTTTCGTTGTGCAGTGTGTTAATCAGAGCCTTGTCTTTTGATAAGTAAAATTTGCCTTTGATTGCCTGCTGAAGGCAGGCAGTGTGAACAAGTAATTAGCAGCCATCTTGGTCGCACGCCTGCCATTACTGCAACTTGGTGTTGCTTGGTCAGCGTTCGTGCACTCTTTTGGATTATGTGGTTTAATTGTAGATTGTTATATACCGTAAGTGTTTGAGTGGTGTTCTAAAGTATTTTCTGAGCAACATCATCACTATTAATAAAAAAAAAAAAATAATACAATTCCATATTATAAACTGTTCTCATCATTCCGCCCCCTGCTTGCTTCATTCGCCCACCCCTGGGTTTGGTTTACCGGATATACAATTTAAAGAGATTGTTATTTTTATGGGGATTGTTACATATGCTTTATTTTCACTTTTACTTTAAAACTTTTGTAAAAGTAATATTTGTCCTTAATTTCCGACCCCGGGTGTGGTTAAATCTCTTTTTCGCAGGACGTATAACGCTGCTTGCGTTGTGAAGGGGGGGGGCCAACGCACGCTAAGGAGATACGATTGGACCAGCTGCTGTCTTGCTGCTGCTGCTGGCGAACTGCATGTTCTTGTCGCGCTGCGCCAATCATTTAAAGGCCTGTACAGCAGCTGCCCTTTTGCCACTTTGTGTCTCAGCTGCTCGTGTTGTGAATGGGGGAGGCAGTTGGAACGCGTGCTAAGGAGATGCGGTCGGATCATCTGCTGGCTTGCTGCTGCTGGCGAGCTGCGTGTTCTGCTGGGAGCACCAGAAGTGTATCCGCCAAAAACATTCCAACAACTGCGAGTTTAGATGTCTGTGAACTTTTTTAAAATTGTTTGTAAGTAGGGCGTAATGTGCAAAAGCCACCATCTCACGGGCTTTGCTTCCTAAGGTTGTAATGTCTAGTCTTACGTGACGTCAAAGTATCTCTCCAAGATGATCACGTCTCGCGTGTCATCATAGTGTTTCTCTGAGACAATCACGTCTCAATAGCTTCGCTCAACCCCTCTCCCCCCAATACAGGTGTGCTATGCTTCTGCCACTTTGCCTCTCTCCCACTCACATTGTGAAAGGGGGGAGCTGAACGCTCGCTAAAGAGATGCGGATGGATCAGCTGCTGGCTTTGTGCTGCTGCTGCCGAGGTGTGTGTTCTGCTTGTCACGTGGCTTTTAAAAGCATGTACCGTAGCTGTCCTTTTGTCTCACTGCCTTGTCTTGCATGATGTTAAAGTGTTTCTCGCGGGACGTCAAATTGTCTTCCGAGAAGATCACGTCTCGTCTCCCTCCCAAGATTTCCCAAGATTTTTTTTATAATGGAGAAAAAACTTCTACATTTTTCTGGAGGCTGCTGCAAACAGAAGAAGTATAATGTAACAAATGTGAAAAGGCTATCGTTAGATGAAGAATCCTGAAAATGCATTGAGGACAGTCTCCTATATTCACATGATGGGAGTGTCTCTGATGCACAAATGCACTCATGTTTAGTTTAGTCTGTAACTGGAAAACCTCAATCTCTGACAGCTCAGGAATACTACATAGAATGAAGTAATTTAATGCCACTTTCCACAATTACTATATTGCTGCACCTGTAACCTTAATCACAGTTAATATACGGTTAATCATACAGCCCTATTCCTAATGGCTTTGTTAACATTTTTGAGTAGTTTTGAATTTTAAAGCCTACCTCCTATATTGGGCCTGTGAAGCCCGAAGCCTGTCTGTTGAATTTTGGGTTAGGCCTACCTTGGGAAGCCAGACTTCCACGAAGGGGCTGATCTGGCTCATGCTTCATTGTGGCAGGTAATTGTAGTAGAGACTAAAGTTGTTAAAGGTCAAAAATGCAAAATGTGGCCTTAAGATGACGAATAAACTGTGAACATCATATCTTCGGACAGCAATAATAATCAAAGCATTGTCATGCATGTGCGCATGGGAGGCAGCAAAAGAGCTCAAAAGAGGGTAATTCCTTGACAGACCAGTGGGTGGCAGAGTGCACTGATCCTTTCTCTTTTTCCTCTGCAGACCAACTACAGGAAATTGTGCTTGGGACCAATGATGTAACCTCCGGTTCTGGGCTTAATGACATCACTTCCAGTTCCGGGCCCAATGATGTAAATTCCCCTGTCCGGCTTTAAAAACACCATGTTTTGTCTGTTCAGTTCTGTTTTGGACTCAAGTCTGTAAAGACCTATTGCTCATATTTTGCCTTTTTTTCGGACCAATTTTCAAGTATACGGGGTGGCTGCCCCAAAACCTTTTGTGGTGTCTTTTGCATCGTTTCACAGTATTTATTACAGGCTTCAAAAAGGAAAAGCACAAAGCAGGCAGAGCAAAAAAAAAGAACAACCCAAAAAAATAAAACCAGTTTGAAATCCAAAATTAAATCTACAAAAACAGTAAAAAAAAAAAAATCACAAAAGCCAAAAAAATCCAAACAGTATTTACAAAGAAGATGTGAACTCCACAATGCTGTGCACTTCTGGTGACGTGATTGAAAGAATGATTGTTGAGACAAACTATTAAGCTGAACAGTGTCGGGTAAATGAACTTACACTTAAGCAGTTTTCTTGTTCAAACAGATGGGAACTGGTAGCTGATGATATCTAGTATTTTATTATTACTATTATTATTATTATTAACAACAACAATAATGATAATACAGTAAAACCTTGGATTGCAAGTAACTTAGTTTGCGAATGTTTTGCAAGACGAGCTAAATTTTGAAATAAATTTTAACTTGATAAATGAGCGAGGTCTTGCAATATGAGTAGTTCGTATACGCTTTGTCGGCCGAGCATCATGTGATCACAACTGAGCCGATGGTTCTTCTCTCTCTCTCGCCGCGGAATTGTGGGTAATCGTCTCCCATGGTCGGTCTCAGTCACTTGTATAGTCAACATCCATACGAGCGTATAATGTTTACTATAGCATTGTGGCCAAGTGTGTGTGTGTATGTGTGTGTGCTGTAAGGTGCGAGTCCCTGTCATGCATCCAAAAACACGAGGCTAAGTCTCAGTACTTGAGCAAAACCAGCTTTATTCAGCATTAAAAAGGAACAGCACAGTTATTTATTGTAGCGGGATCTACCGCTCTCCTATACAGAGACACAGCAATCCGTCAGGGTCGTGACCAGGTTAGTGGCCAAGTAATACTGTGCCCTTGCATTTATAAAGTTCCTTGCATCATCCATCAACGGCAGGCGCTTATAGAGCGACCGTGATCTTTTCGGATTCGCTTTTACGGCTACAACGCAGGGAGCCTGCGGTTGCTTCGGGACGATCATCTGTGTGTCATCCAGTTGGGGGGGAATCCCAAAAGAGTTTAGAATCCTTACAGTGCATATTTTTTAAACTTTTGTGTCCAAGTGTAGTGACTCTTCAGGGAAAAGTAACTGTCAATGGATAGGCACCTTGTTAAAGTCGCAAAAATTCCACGATTCCAGTGAGCCAACAGATAGCAGGGATTCCGTTAGTTAGAGTGAAAGTCGCCCCCTTACAATAACCCTCCTACTCCTCTCCTGTCTCTCGTCTCCCTCACATCGGCCACGATTCTTTTCAGAGGTAAAGTGCAGGTTAATTTGTTTGTATTATTTTGTATTAATCATTTTTATACAAATATTTTTGGGTTGTAGAATGAATCATCAGAGTTTCCATTATTTCTTATGGGGAAATTCGCTTTGATATACGAGTGCTTTGGATTACAAGCATGTTTTCCGGAACGAATTATGCTTGCAAACCGAGGCACCACTGTAATGATAAGGATAATAATAATATTAAATAATAATAATAATAATATGAAGTTAGTACTGTGATGGGCTGACGCCCTGCTCGTGGTTTGTTTCCTGCCTTGCTCCCTTGTGTTGGCTGGGATTTGCTCCAGCAGACCCCCGTGACCCTGTAGTTAGGATATAGCAGGTTGGATGATGGATGGATGAAATTAGTAATAATGGTGATAATTTCATATTAGTATTGAGTTTTATTTGTATCATTATACTTTTTACACTTCCTTGTAGTTTTAGTCTTTATTCATCCATTCATCCATCCATTATCCTAACGCAGGGTCACGGGGGTCTGCTGGAGCCAATCACAGCCAGCACAAGGCGCAAAGCAGGATCAAATCCCGGGCAGGGCGCCAGCCCACCGCAGGGCATACACACCAAGCACACACTAGGGACAATTTAGGATCGCCAATGTACCTAACTTGCATTTCTTTGGACTGTGGGAGGAATAAAAACAGAATTTTTCAAGCCAAAGAATTCAGTGCTTTTTACGTATTTTTTTGAGGAGGTTAATGACTGATAAAACTGGATATTCATTCACTTGGATATTTTCTTGACTCCGTCCTTTCCGGTGTTCTTTACAAAGAGTTGCTTGGAATGGTTCTTTTGTTTGCATTGTGTAGGTTAGCCCACCATGCTGACGCCGCACAAGTTTATTTATGCTACAACCCACTGAAACCCCAGACAGGTGATCTGCTGTACGTTCAAATGATTATCAACTTCTAAAACAAAATGGCTGCACTGGTGGCAATTAGTTGTCACATATGAAAGAGGTGGATTACTGTATATGATCATTTTTTTATGTTTTATATTGGTAATTAATTTAAAACATTTTGTAGGGATTTGTTTTCACTTTTTAAAATTAAAGAGTCATTTTCTGTTGATCAGTGTCAAAAAAGCCAAATTAAATCCAATGTTGTATAAAAATAAAAGGTGAATACATTTTATAGGCACCGCACTTCAAGGTTAATTAGACTTGCCAAGTGCTCCTGAAGATCTGCATTTTTCTTCTGTGTCTGGATGTGTGGCAGTGGTAGCGCAGAGGCCCAGAATACTCCAGTGCAGCCCTCAGCAGTGGTATTCCCTGAATGTCACTCTTGTGTTGTCCCCAGGTCCCACACCCCAGGTTCAAGAGGCATGCTGTCGCCATCACACCTCGGGTGTCTGTTCCTTGTTTGGAAGTCTTTTCTCCAAGAAGTAACGGGATAAGGCCAGCTCTTGTGTCTTTGTTGAGCCAGACTGGGTTTAGTGATCCATTCTTTTGCCAAAGAAGACTTTGGGAGGAAGCTTCAATTTTATACAGTCGTCGGCATCCTTGTGCGTCAGCCCTTTTCCAGTTCAGACAAGCTCATCCTGGGCAGGAACGCGGGCAACACTAATAAGATAAATCGACTTATGCCAGCTCGGGAGGTTTGCGATGCATCTTAATCTGTTATGTTTAACACTCTCATAGGAATAGCACCATTTGCAATGTGCTTTGGCTGCCAGGAGAAGTCATGTCAAGCCACCTCTCACTTACAGAACATTAGTTGATACTAGAAAAATACAGCTGCTAATAAATCTCAAGTTACAGCCGCAGTCTTGGGTTTCCAGCCAAGATATATCGGAGTTGTTCATTTTAGACTTGGCATTTGAGAGCACTGGCAAGCCTGTAGGTCATTTGTAAAACTTACCTTTAAACTCCCAGCTCACAACTCTCACTGGACAAGTTGAAGGACTGAGGATTTGCCATTTCAGTGCCGAGTCCCTGCTCCGCTCTCATTTGTCACTTTTCCATATTTTCATCCTCATTTAAATATCGCCTGTTACTTTAGGTACAGAATAGAAGTCACGGCTAGAGAGACAGAAACAGAGTGAGAGAGACAGAGAGAGACAGAGAGAGACAGAGAGAGACAGAGAGAGACAGAGAGAGAGTGTCAGTGTCCTAGCAGGTAAAAGTACAACACTGAGGCCTCATATCCTGTAGGTCTGCTTAGGAGTGACTGGATGGGGAAGGGGAGGTGTTAGGAATGAGCTTTTCTATTTCTGTGTGCTTTATACGTTTCACCTCTGGTGCCAATTTTTACTTCTGTTGCTATAATGTTATACACAATTTGGGACATACCAACAAAGGCCTAGCAAGATGTGGGATCATAGAAAGGGAAACAAATAATGGCAAAATTACTTTTGGGAGGGATGTGAGGTTATTGGCAGTACCCCTTTGGTTATATTAGTTTCTGAATGTATGTGTATTTTATTGGATTAGGTAAACTTTATTAATCCATATTTTATGTTATTGTATTTGAATTTTTATTTTTATGTCTTAAGTTAAAACCTTAGCACAGCAGTGGCGAGAACAGGTCATTCAGCCCAACAATGCCTTAAATAACTCAAGTCATGATTTGAAGGTCCCTAAAGTCCAGCTCCTCATCACACTGCTTGGTAATTTATTCCAAGTGTCTGTGGTTGTTTGTGTGCAGAAAACCTTTCTAACATTTGTGCTAAATCTACACTTACTGTATATACTCTCATGCAGTATTAAGTCGGGTCTTGAAACCTGGAAAATTGTTCATAAAATCAGACCCCGACTTATGAGCCCCTTTGAAAATGCCTCTCATCAGTTTATCAGTCGCATTGAATTTTGTTGCAGCAGCGCAGTTACAAATTTCTTTCGCAACTTCAGCAATACGCACGTTGTCAAAAAACAAACTGATAGAGAAAAAATCCCCCCAAAATAATCAAAATATGGCCTTATCTTCAAGGCAACTTTCACTTTCTAGGAAAAAAAAACTGACCTTTAACTAAAAAAAAGGCTCTGAAGCAGTCTTAAATATTAGATAAATGCAAAGAATTATTATTATTATTATTATTATTAGAGCTCCTCCAACTTCCAAAAAATCAGGACCCTGAACTGACTAATAGGAGACTGTTATTCTCCCCACAAGCAGCCCATGCACAACTCTGTAATCCTCAGTCAGTTAAACGAACTCCCTAGCAGCCAATGTCCCAACTTTTATACAGCCACTATCATTTCTTATTTCAACCCTAACAAACTGAATAAGTTTGTTTTGCCTGAACATTTACAAAATTTTGGTGCCCACAACTCACATTTTGCATTAAAACATCACAAAAAATATTTAGTTCACCTGCAAGTGCATTTTGTACGTCTGAAGTCATTTCACACTATTGAATTAAAACATGAAGGCTGTCAAAACAAAACAATGCAATTCCAAATCCACAGATATGACTTCTTCATTTGTCATTTGTCACCTTGTCACATGTCACTTTATTCACAGGTCCAGTTGCTCGTGTGATGCGTTTTTTAGTTAGTCAGATGACTGGCACTGAGGTGTACGGTGGAGTGGAGCCACTGAGGTTCTCTCTCATGGAGTCATTTAGATGTTCGTCTGTCAGTCTTGCTCTGAACTTTAAGTTCATGACATTCACGTCAGACTCACAGAGGTATGGAGACCCAAACAAAGCAGACATTTTCAGAGCTGCTTGGTGAAGATTCTTATAGTTATCTGGCTCTGCTAAGCTCCAGAAATGCGGAGAATGCTGTTGAGACTTTAACTGCACATTATTTTGAAGGCTTACTAATATATAATATATAAAATCCAATGTCTCTCTGTCAGTATGTCTGTCTGTCCGCTTTTCATAAGAGAACTACTTAACGGGTTTAGATCGTTTTTTTTCTAAAATTTGCTTTAACGTTCCGGTTGATTTTGTGACTTCTCTCATCGCGCTATGTATCAGAGTTTGCTTACAGTCCTGATTTATTAGCACGAATCCGAGTGAGACGCAGAGGGAAGGGGCCTTCCTCACTCACTCGCCAGCTTCAGTTTGTGTTCCTTAACTCTGCATAGCTAGCGAACGAGAGAACAATTGAATTCAACTTTGCTTGATATTTAAAATAAAGTGTTACTTAGGTCTTGATGAGATTGAGTCCGGATAGTCTCTTAAGTGTCTGCCACATTGAAAAGAGACACTGCAGTTAAGACTGTGGATCGTGATATGATTTTTTGGAAAGATCAGCCACCCCTAATTTGACAAATCAAGTTTTCAAATTTATGTAGAATTCATTAACCCTTTGGCGAGCTACTTGGAAAAGGGGTTGCGAGCTACCGGTAGCTCGAGAGCGACGTGTTGGACACCCCTGGTTTATCGCATTAAGACAGGGGTCTGCAATTGAAGAGCTCAGTTCCAAAATCAGCTAAGTACAAAAGATAAATTTTGGAGAAAAATAGGAAAATCTGGGTCCATACTTAGTAGATTTTGAAACTAAATCCCTAAAACTACAGTATAGTGATACACTGTTGCAGTTAGCAGGTTTTGAAGCTCACACATATTTTTTGGTGCATAACCAACTGCATGAAAAGTCACTATCACGTGTTCACTAAATTTTACCAAAAGGTGTAATTAGCAGATTTTGGAACTCACATCTTCAATTATTTTTACCTGTGGGCCAGTTTTTATTCTGTGCTGTCCATTCAGGGCAACACTCTTTAGCACGAGGGCTCCGTTACTTCAGTTTTTAAACATTTTAGGCAGGCAGTGTGGTGTAGTGGTGAAGACTTTGGTTGTGGGTTTGAATCCCGCTACTGATACACTGTTATCAATATGCAAGTCTTTTGACCTGCCTGTGCTTCTATTGGAAAACCAAAAGAAATCTCATCAATTGTGTCCTAAGTGTTGTAAGCTGCCTTGGATAAAGGCGTCCGCCAAATAAGTAAATATAAATGTAAACCTTAGCCGTGAAGTGTGCTGCTGTAGAGTGTTAATTTATTTGATTATGTGCAATTTTTACATTTATACAGTATATTAAGAAATATAATTTTAAGTGCTAGTAGTACTAGGGTGTTGTACTGTATCATGTTAACCATTATGGATGTAGTGAGAAGTTAAGCAAAATAAAACCTTTTACTGGCTAACTAGAAAGATTGCAATATGCAAGCTCTGGCCCCAAAAGCTTGCATATTGTAATCTTTCTAGTTAGCCGATAAAAGGTTTTATTTTGCTTAACTTCTCACTACGATTTTAAGCGCTGTAACTTTTCATTGATCAATTGCATAAACAGTGGCACCACTCCTCCATGTGCTCTGGGACACTAGAGGGCGCTGTCGCTCCTCAAACCCCACAGACAAAACGTCCAGGCACCAGGTAAAAGCACTAGAAATATTTTTAATTCCTTCTTTTTGAATATAATGTGCTTGTCAAGCACCACCACCACCACAATACACAAATCACAAATCAATAATAACAATAATCTTCCTCTCCTCCCAGCAGCTCCGTCACTGTACCTCCCAACTCCAGCTCAGCTTGCTGGGTTTCCCATAGTCCTTTAAATAGTCCTTGACCCAGAAGTGCTCCTGTCCTTCTGTCCATGTAATTCAATAGCCCTTCCGGGTCAGATGAAGACTTATATTTTTTCTTCTGCCCAGAAATACTTCTGTTCTTCCATCCCCATGACTTGGGACTACTTCCAGATTACAGGGAAGATAAAAATCCCCGCGTCTCCCTGCAGCATCCCACAATGGCACCCACAGCACCCAGCAGGGCCGTGAAGCCGAACTCCATCTCCCATTGTGCCCTGTGGGAATCCGGGGCACCTCCATGCTGCAGGGAAGACACCATCTAGCGGGCGGGATGAGCTGCCGGCTGTCCATCACAGGTCATATACTCGAATGTAAACTTATTTAATTTTTACTGTTACTCTTTACAAGAGATTGCACTACTTGAAGTATTTGCATTTAATGACTAATATTTGTGTTCATCAATGTGAACATTTTAATGTATACAGAATTACAATTTATTTAAATGATCTCTTTTATTGAGCTACATTATGAACTGTATTGGGTATCAAAAATTGTATTGAATTTCAATACTTTTCTGTTGTTTAGAGGTTAAAAATGTAGGGGTTGTGACAGTCCTACTCAAAGCTAACCTCATGGACAGTGTGTAATAACCTGTGGTAATCAGGGTGCCCTGGTAGTGCTCCATTTTTCTCTGAACACTGAAATCATACTCTTGTACTGTAGAATATGAAAAAAATTGACTATGAATCATGCTGTTAGTTAGGATTTGCATAGCTTATGTAGACGGATCACATCATAGGCACATGAGCAGTCTGCAAACAAAAGTCACACCACACAGAACAGCCACTTTTCATGAAACACACGCACACACGCACTGCTGCTGAACCATTTCCCCTTAAAGTGCAAGCTGATCAGTGCCTCTTCCTATTGGCCCCTCTACACTCCTGTTGGCTACTGGGATTTGAAGTCCTGGGATTTTTATTGACCACAGACATTCAGATTACTGTAACGCACTCCTCTCAGGACTACCCAAGAAAGACATAAATCGTTTGCAACGAGTGCAGAATGCAGCTGCTAGAATCCTAACTAGGAAAAGAAAATCTGAACACATCACACCAGTCTTAGCGTCACTACACTGGTTACCTGTGTCATTCAGAATTGACTTTAAAATTCTGCTTATGGTTTATAAAGCCTTAAATAATCTCGCCCCATCTTATATATCGGAATGTCTGACACCTTATATTCCAAATCGTAACCTCAGATCCTCAAATGAGTGTCTCCTTAGAATTCCAAAAGCTAAACTTGAAGAAGTGGTGAGGCGGCCTTCTGCTGTTATGCACCTCAAATCTGGAATAGCCTGCCAATAGGAATTCGCCAGGCAAATACAGTAGAGCACTTTAAAACACTGCTGAAAACACATTACTTTAACATGGCCTTTTTATAACTTCACTTTAACTTAATCCTGATCCATCCATCCATTGTCTAACCCGCTGAATCCGAATACAGGGTCACGGGGGTCTGCTGGAGCCAATCCCAGCCAACACAGGGCACAAGGCAGGAACCAATCCCGGGCAGGGTGCCAACCCACCGCAGGACAAACACACCCACACACCAAGCACACCCACAGGCCAATTTAGAATCGCCAATCCACCTAACCTGCATGTCTTTGGATCGTGGGAGGAAACCGGAGCACCCGGAGGAAACCCACGCAGACACGGGAGAACATGCAAACTCCACGCAGGGAGGACCCGAAGCGAACCCGGGTCTCCTAACTGCGAGGCAGCAGCGCTACCACTGCGCCACCGTGCCGCCCTCCTGATACTCTGTATGTTCAATTTCCTCATAATAATTACTCATGGTGGCTCTAAAATCCGTACTGACCCCTACTTTCTTTTTCTGTTTCTTTTTCCGGTTTCTACCATCACCTACTCAAGGCTTCATGATGCTCCAACAATGATGGATGGATTAAAAGGCAGAAGTCTACGTGACCATCTTCATCAAGTCCTTACAAGAGAACCCTAAATATAAAGAGGACTGTTTCATTTATGTAAGGTAGAATGCCCAGAGGGGACTGGAGGGTCTCATGGTCTGGAATCCCTACAGATTTTATTTTTTTCTCCAGCCGTCTGGAGTTTTTTTGTTTTTTCTGTCCCCCCTGGCCATTGGACCTTACTCTTATTCGATGTTAATTAATGTTGATTTATTTTGTTTTTCTTATTGTGTCTTTTATTTTTCTATTCTTCATTATGTAAAGCACTTTGAGCTACTGTGTGTATGAAAATGTGCTATAGAAATAAATGTTGTTGTTGTATTCTTGCGAGTATTTCATTGACCTCGAAGTTAACCTTATGAGGCTCAATCCTTGCTTCATCTTGTTATCAAGCTCTACTTTTTAGTACTTTTTGGTATTTATAATGAACTGGGGAACTTAAAAGGAAAACGAATTGGACTGAGGGTAGGGTGGAGCCAGCAAAAGAGCAGGAAAAAGTTCAAGAACAGGAGTTGAAAAAATGTAGTAAAAATCCGCAAATGAGAGGCAAAAATCTTGATATATCTTGTGTGATGTTGCGATTTGTTGTAATATGATATAGGTCATGTTATGTTACTGAACTGGACACCCCCCAGTCCTTTCAGATAATGTGGTCCTGCTTCGTTCACCTGGCTTTGACCACAGACTTTGAAATAGGACAGTTTGCAGCAATGTGTGAAGTGGCCCGGATTGAGGATCAGCACCTCTAAGTCTGAGGTCATGGGTATCAGCCAGAGAAGGATGGAGTGGCCAGGTTGGGTATGAGGTGCTACCTCAAGTGGAGGAGTTGATGTATCATGGGGTCTTGTTCACAAGTGAGGGAAGAAGACAGTGGGAGACTAACAGCCAGATTGAAGCAGCATATGCAGTAATGTGGACATTGTACTGTTCAGTCATGTTGAAGAGAGAGCAGAGCTGGAAGACAGAGCTCTTGATTTACCAGTTGATCTGCGTTCTTCCCCACACCTATGATCATGAGGTGACGGTAGTCACCAAAGGCGCTTTTCCACTGCATAGTACAGCACAGCACGGTTCAGTACAGCTCACCTAGGTTGCGTCCAGCGATGGAGAGACGGGACACAAACTTCCGCGTGTGTGTACCTTTAAAGAAAAGAATAGCCAGTGACGCAGTAATGACGATTTTCTCCGGCCAATCAGTGACCAGCAGAGTTTACACGTCACGTTTTGGTAACGGTTCGGCGCGCTTGGAACCTCGGCTGAGGTGGTACTAAAAAAAGGACCAGGTACCAGGTACTGTTCCCAGTGGAAAACCCCCCAAAAGTGAGCTGAACTGAACCGTGTCGTGCCGTACTATGCAGTGGAAAAGCGCCACAAAAGAACTAGATTGCAGATATTATCAGCTGAAATGAGCTTTCTTCACATAGTGTCTAGAATCAGCCTTAGAGATAAGGTGAGAAGTGCAGACATTCAAGAGGAGCTCAAAGTAGAGCTGCTACTCCTCGGCATAGAAAGAAGCCAGTTAAGGTGTTTTGGGGATTTGATTAGGATGCCTCCTTGCCTGGAGTTATTTCGGGCAAATCCAACTGAGAGTAGGCCTCAAGGCAGACCCAGAACATGCTGGAGAGATGATGTCTCTCATCTGACCTGGGGATGCCTCAAGTATTCCCCTGAAGGGTTTTGAGGAGGTGGTGTGGAAAAGGGACATCTGGGCATCCTTGCTCATTACTGCTGCCTCTGCAACCCGGACCTGGGTAAGCGGCACAGAATGCATGGATCATGTTGTGTTATGCCATTAATTTCATATTGTGGCATTTATGTCATTCTATCTTATGTTATGTCATGTTATTTTATGTGAAGTTATTGTGTGATGTGATATGTTATTTCACGTCATGCTGTGTCAAGTGTACGCAAGACGCTATATACAACAACAACATTTATTTATATAGCACATTTTCATACAAAAAGTAGCTCAAAGTGCTTTACATAATGAAGAATAGAAAAATAAAAGACAAAATAAGAAATTAAAATAAGACAACATTAATTAACATAGAAAAGGAGTAAGGTCCGATGGCCAGAGTGGACAGAAAAAACAGAAGAAAAAAAAATTCTAGACGGCTGGAGAAAAAAAAAAAAAGATAGCGCCTGACCCGACACAGATTTGACACGGGAGACACGTGTAAAATTAAATAAACTTTCATTTTTTTTTGTCTGTGGGCTACATCTTCCCCGTAACCACAGACACAACACAGTCCCAAGCACACAATAACCACAAATGTCTCTTCTTCTTTCTCCACCACTCCTCACCAAGCTTCGTCCTCCTACCACCCGACTCTGGCCACTGAGTGGTGGTTGCCGGCTCCCTTTATAGGTGACCCAGAAGTGCTCCAGGTGCTTGATCCCTGATTTCCGGCTGCACTTCCGGGTGTGACGAATTGGCTGCCCACACAGGCTCAGGAGTCCCAAATACAGAGCCCCCTGGAGGTACCTGTGGGACCCAACAGGGCTGCACCCAACTCCAATTCCCAGGATGCCCTGCGGGAACCCAAGGCACTGTTCCACCCCAGGGAGGCGGCCAACTAGCGTTCAGGGGGAGGTATTGCAGTGTTCATGGCTGCTCCCCCTGAATATAGTGGGCAGGGCGTCCCGGCTAGGTAAGGACGCCAAGCCCCTGTCACACAAGTTATGTTATGATATTCTGTCATTTATCTTATATACAAACGTCTACGTGTGTATTCTATCATTTATCTTATATATAAATGTCTACATGTGGAAGTGTGTGTGTCTGTCTGCCCGGCCCGGAAGTGAGAGGTGGAGTCTGAGTAAGGGTTTCACCTCAGAGGATACGCAAATGAGGCGAGCACATCAGCAAAACGATACCTCTGAAGAAAGTCACTTGCTTACCCGCTAATACAGAAGCGAGGCAAGCACGTCGGCAAAATGAAACCTCCAAAGAAAGACAAAGTCGTTTAGCCGCTAATTCTGTCATTTATCTTGTATATAAATGTCTATGCGTGGAAGTGTATGTGTCTGCCTGTCCGACCTGGAAATTAGAGGTGGAGTCGGACTAAGGGCGCCACCTCCCAGGATACTCGTCTATGTGTGGAAGTGTGTGTCTCTCTGTCCACCTCCACTAATACACAAGTGAGGCCAGCACATCGGCAAAGCGAATCCTCCTAGGATTCCAGAGTAGTTCCTTTCAGTTACCTGACAGCTATACATCACAATTTTTTAATAGTTTCTAGGTCCCTGGGCTTTTTACAGCACAGGCTTACATGGCTAGTTATCTTATAATAATCACAGCTCGTTCAGATGGCAGTTTAGTTGACCGCCCTGTTTGCATCTGCAATGACAGCAGCATATCTTCAATTAAAAAATTAATTTAAAGTTAATAGTAACAAGCTAGAGGCCAAATCTTAATAATGTATAAATTGATTAATAATAACTGTTTAAATTAATAAATAAATAAATTAAAAAAATAGAAGAAGATACAGAGACCACCTGTAAAGGGCAGCCACCGCTGCATTGCCCATGTCCATCTATATCAGGGGTGTCAAACTCAATTGCACAGGGGGCCAAAATCCAAAACACACTTTAGGTCGCGGGCCGAACAGGATAAACATTTATTGAACACACTAAAACTAAACTTTTAAAACTTTTAAAACAACTTTTTTGAACATAAATATGAGTAAAAACAGACAGGAATATTATTCTGGAATAAATCAACTCAAACCTTAAATAACTTATAATATTTTGCTCTCATATCCTGTCTAAATTATCCATCCATCCATCCATTGTCTAACCCGCTGAATCCGAATAGGGTCACGGGGGTCTGCTGGAGCCAATCCCAGCCAACACAGGGCACAAGGCAGGAACCAATCCTGGGCAGGGTGCCAACCCACCGCAGGACACACACAAACACACCCACACACCAAGCACACACTAGGGCCAATTTAGAATCACCAATCCACCTAACCTGCATGTCTTTGGATTGTGGGAGGAAACCGGAGCGCCCGGAGGAAACCCACGCAGACACGGGAGCGCGTCTAAATTATACAAGTTAGAAATAAAGTAAACGTTAATAGAACAAACATTCAAATTTCTTTATTCTTACATAATTTAATATAAAAAATAAACTTAAATTTTAAATATCCCAAAAGATTTTGCTCTCCATAAAAATATATCCTGTCAAAATGATACAAATTCAAATATGAACATGGTGCATAACAAAACCTGGAAATATAAATAAAATGTGTTCCTTTCAGCAATAACAAATCAAATCATTCAGTTGTCTTTGCTCATATGTCATTTTGTCAGAGCTGGACGCCTGGCATCTTTTTTTGGCCACAACTTCGTTTCTGTTTGCTGTGAGGTTCTGTGTTGTGGAGATTCTCAGGATGGACTGCAGGTGCTCATCAGTGAGGCGACTCCTGTGTGCTGTTTTGTTCGTCTTCATGACTGAGAAGAGCTTCTCACACAGATATGTGCTACCAAACATGCACAAGGTTCGAGCTGCATGTAGACGGAGCTGGAGCATTTCTGCAGGAATGGAGTGAATAAACTGTGCGGGCCGTGCAGTATCGTACTTTGCCTTCAGTGTGCCATTACACTGCAGCTCAGTCACCTCCATCTGAATCTGCACAGGTGCAGTTTCCACATCGACGGTAAATGGGTTGCGAAACAACTCAAAATTCTTTTTTTGTTCTTCAAAGTCACCAAAGCGCCGTGCAAACTCAGTGCGTAGTGCGCTCAGTTTATCAGCAAAGTGCGTATTTGGGAGCACCGTTGTGCCGAATGGTTCAACATTACTTGGAAACAGGGAAAGTGGGGCAAGTTGCACTGGTGCATTTGTGTCTCCTATAAAATTAGCTTCACTTGAAATCACTTTGTGATTGTGCACGGGTAAAAACGTCTGCTGAAGTGTCAGATTCTTTTTTAACTCTTCTGCTTTCTGTATCTTGTGCATTGCATTCAGGTCTTTCAGGTTATCTTGATGTTTTGTCTCATAGTGCCGTCTTAGATTAAATTCTGTAATTACAGCCACATTAGCTCCACAAATGAGACACACGGGTTTACCAGCAATGTCAGTAAACATATACTCAGCCTCCCATCGGTTTTTAAAGGTTCTATGTTCAGAATCACCTTTTCTTAGTAACTTGCAGCATCATAAGCTAGACTTGATTAACGCGGTAAGTGTTCGGCAAGGCAGCTGATGCACTGCATTATGGGATCTGTAGTTTATTGCGTTACCAGCGCTTCATATCCCCGGGACATTAATAACAATAATATATAAAATGATCTCTTGAGTTTGACACATATGATCTATATTATGCAATGTTATGATATATCGTGTTGTTTTGCTATATTGTCATGTCATATTACATAGTACTAACTGAGCTCCATGACTTGTATACTTGCGTATCTTTCCTATGCTGCATCATAATTGTCGTAGAAATACTACTACATTAAGGCACAATTGTCACATGAAGTGCCACTAACTTGATACTCTAACATTTACTGCTCTGAACTTAGGGTGGCAGAAGGTTAGTCCCAGCTGCCTCAGATCTCAGTAGCCCTCTGGTTATTTCCTGGCCTGGTGTCTGGCTTTATGGAGTTTGCATGTTCTTCTTGTGTATGCTCTGTGCTCCCCAAACTGAAAGACGCTCATTTTTTTTTTTGCCTTTTTTTTTTTAATTAAGCCCTCACTTCTTTTGTGAATGTTGTTTAAACTGCTTGGGTCGGTCACTGAGATGGCTCAGTCGCTCTCCCACTCTGTTAAATGCGTCTTTCTCATTATTTTTACGTGCACTCTAGCCTCACATTGCTGGAGGCCCTCAGGGTCAAACTTGATGAATCCCTGCCAGGTGCACACTTGGATGCATCCCATCCTTGGTATTTTTCTTGCCTTGTATTTGGGCACCGTCCAACACAAGAATCTAATCCTCTCAAATTCAAGCACTAAAATAATTAAGAGGCATATGCTGAAAATAAGAAGTGTATTTTAGAATCCGGGGGACATGTGCTCAGTGTCTCGGCATGCCTCGGAGCCTCTCGGCGGCAGACTTGTTAGGGAAAAGGCCTCTAGTTTTACACTTCCGCTGACATGTCTGTGGCATCACTAGAGTGTCTCCGGTGACAAGCACCCTTTGACCGACCCTGAGGGAATGTGTATATTTACAGACTTTCTCCCACTGACCATGCTTCGGCTCAGCTTCACTAGGTAGGTCAGCCTCCTGTTTGAAATGTACTGCCCTTTTGGTTTAAGTGTGTTTTTTATGACAAGCAGTGTCCTTCAAGACTGAAAGCACCTGTTTGCTAGCAGCTCCTCGTGTCTTCAGATATATTTAATTGCCACCTTATGACTTCTCTTGCTTTTCTGCTCTCTTGAATCACGCCCAGTTATGCACTCCAATAATCAGCTTAGTAGCACCCTCGGCCTGTTTACTGTAAAGGCTTGTCCAGCTTGTGGACATTTGGTTGCTTTAAAGAGAACTGAGGTATAGGGGACCCAGGAGACCAGAGTTTGTGTGAGTTGAAAGGCAGGTATTAAAGCGGGACTAGAAGCTAGAAAGAGAAATATTCAAAGGGTCAAAAACCAAAAGTTAGTGTTACAAAATTGAGGAATTATGGGTAGATTTTTTCATTAAACTTTATTTTCATTGAATTTTCATATTTTTAATAGGCTAGCCATTTTATTTGAGACCCCTACCTTTAATTTATATAAAGTGAGTGTGTGTGTATGTAGGGTGGTCCAGATCTAATTATGCAGTTTTCATTACGCTATAACATATTAAGTTTCTTACATAGAAAATCACCTGAAAAATCCCAGACCATCGAGAAGTGTGCGCACTGATGACATGAAGAATCGTCTTCACACCAAACTGGAATCGTCCCCACATAAATCAAAGTCATCCAGACGATCTGGATCTGCATAATTAGGTCTGGACCACCTTGAATGTGTGTGTGTGTGTATATACATATACTGTATATGTGTGTGTGTGTGTATATATGTGTGTGTATATATATATATATATATATACATTTTCCAACCCACTGAATCCGAACACAGGGTCACGGGGGTCTGCTGGAGCCAATCCCAGCCAACACAGGGCACAAGGCAGGAACCAATCCTGGGCAGGGTGCCAAACCACCGCAGGACACACACAAATACACCCACACACCAAGCACACACTAGGGTCAATTTAGAATCGCCAGTTCACCTAACCGGCATGTCTTTGGACTGTGGGAGGAAACCCACGCAGACACGGGGAAAACATGCAAACTCCACGCAGGGAGGACTCGGGAAGCAAACCCAGGTCTCCTAACTGCGAGGCAGCAGCGCTACCACTGCGCCACCGTGCCGCCCTATATATATATTTATATATATATGTATATATATAATTATATATATATGTATATATATATTTATATATATATATATATATATATTTATATATATCTATACTAATAAAAGACAAAGCCCTCACTCACTCACTCACTCACTCACTGACTCACTCACTCACTCACTGACTCATCACTAATTCTCCAACTTCCCGTGTAGGTAGAAGGCTGAAATTTGGCAGGCTTATTCCTTACAGCTTACTTACAAAAGTTGGGCAGGTTTCATTTCGAAATTCTACGCGTAAGGGTCATAACTGGAACCTATTTTTCTCCATATAATGTAATGGAGTTGAGTTAGAGATGGCCGTGGGGGGCGGAGTTTCGTGTGACTTAATCACGCCTCCTACGTAAGTACGTAGACAACAAGGAAGAACTCCAAACAGCGATGAGCACAAAACGCCATTTCACAATTGAGAAGGCAGAAAAACATTATGAAGCAAATGATGCATACAAGCATATTCATAAGTACAGCTACTGCGGAAACAAAGCACGGCGTGAACCGTAAGTTTATATTAAATTAAGTTCATAGACAGGCTGCCACTAGCGTTTGTAATTTAGTGCCTGCCCATATAAGGCCGTCCATCAGCGGCAATCCAATACAAACACTGCCGGTAAATATTCACGGGTGAAGGACTGTGCTTATGCAGAGGAAGATGAGATGGTCAGGGTGGTGTTTGGCACAAACTCATTGAAACTGCGAGAGAAACTTTTAAGTGCCGGGTCTTAGCTGACATTACACGAGATGGCACCAGTACAGCTGGGAACCTTCGATGCAAGAACACCAAGCGGCTCACGTGAACTGACGCAGTGCACAGACAAAAGCAACAGTTCCAAAGAGTGCTGAACAAAACCGAATTACACAATTGAGAAGGCAGCAAAAAATATGAAGGCGTCTGATACATAGAATCATATTCATAAGTGCAGCTACTGCGGAAACAAAGCACACGGTGGAAAAAGTGAATGTCCCGCTAAAGGAAGACAGTGTAAAAAACCCGTGCATGCAGTTTGTCACATCTCAGATAAAGAGGAAGACGAGCTGTTTATTGATGCAGTAAGAAACTAATCGATGAATGAAACCTCTTATCTTTACAACGATTGACAAACACGGAATGTAACTTGAACACAACACATCGTACAAATACGAACCTGATTGAAAGAAATAATGATAAATCCTTGATGACAGCAACATTCAATAACACTCACAAAACAATTACTGTATATTGACAATCATGTTACGTTATTTTTAAAATGTTCCCTTTTCTTTTCATAACTTCTACTTCTCCACTGCGATACGGGTATATATATAAATGTATATATATACCCGATCTACAATACATACTCTGCATAGACAAGCCATACGCTGTGGCTAATTGTAGAGTCTTAGCCTCTAACGCCGACATTCGAGGTTCGATTCGAGAGGGATGCACTGAGTATGTACGCGCTACCGATTCATTTTACCTTCGCATCTCCTTGGTTTGGGACGTATGAAAAAATATTCGGTTAACGCAGAATCATGTTACGTTATTTTTAAAATGTTTCCCTTTATAGCACAAGCACAGCTGAGAAGCTTGATGCATGTACTCCATAACGCGTTAAAAAATAACGCATTTAATCACACTTTCAATTCCAAGCAAACGGGAACTTTTGTCAATGCATGATTTCCTGGTACATCCATTACACTGATGCACACATCACAGCTACAAAAATGTTAGAGTCGGAATAAAGCGCGTTCCTACGACTGATCATTTCGACTACCCGAGAAGCCTTGATAAAAGCATGGTTTTGTGCACACTGAAAAGCAAGCAAAATTAGATGCATTACAGAAAGCGGACTTTGTGGCTCTTACTGGGGATCATTGGACTTCCGTGACTGTTAGTAATTCTAATTACATCTAATTACAAAATGTTCAATGATCACACTGTTTTAGCCTAATGTACAAAATAATTTTGGCTAATGTTACTCAGAGTTTAAAGAGTAAGTTGGTCAAATTACCTTTTATGTTTCTGACTTATTTTTTTAAGAAGAAAAACTGCACTTTATGTTGAAATTTTGGTTATTATTATTTAAAGACAATACTATTCTGAAAATCTACTTAAAGTACTTAAACTACCACTTTATTTTTAAGTCTGCCCAATTTTAACCAGGGATGATATTTTTGTTTCTGTTTTGAATTCAAATGCAGTTTAAAGGCTTTTTTTTTTCAGAAATTAAATCAGCTTCAGTTTACAATATTCATGTCCATGTCTATTATTTGATTCTGTCGCCCACTAAAACACTTTTAAATTAAAAAAAACATTTGCGATTTGGGGCAAATTTACATGTGCGATTACATACGATTAATCAAGATTAATTCTTACACAGCCTCTAATTAATTGGATTAATTTTTTTAATCGAGTCCCACCCAATATATATATATGTGGATATATATATGTAGATTTGTATATATATGTGTATATACAGTATATATGTAGATATGTATATGTGTATATACAGTATGTATATATATGTGTGTGTATATATACAGTATGTGTATATATGTATGTGTGTATATGTATATATATATATAACTGTATATATATGTGTATAGATGTGTGTGTGTATATATATATATATATATATGCCAGCAACACTAATGACAATGACAAAACAATTACATTGTCAATCATGTTACGTTATTATTAAAATGTTTCCTTTTTTTTTTACTTCTCGCTGCCAATCGAGGTATTTTGCTATATATATATATATATATATATATATATATATATATATACAGATATATATACTGTAAATATATATATATAAATAGATAGATATGACAACAACACTCATATCAATAACAAAACAATTACATTAACAATCATCTTACGTTATTTTTAAAATGTTTGCTTTTCTTTTTCATAACTTCTTTAACACACTACTTCTCCGCTGCGAAGCGGGTATTCTGCTAGTATATATATATATATATATACACTTTGAACGCTGGCCCTGGCACAGAAAGAAGGACAACATTTTTTCACCCATCACACTATTTACTATTTACTATTTACAAAACCACAAAAGTCACGTGCACTCACAAACCCCAGTGCCTTCAGCACCGATTCCCCCAAGTCCAGGCCACACAGTCCTGTGCCTCTTTTCTCCTGGCCGCCTCCAGTCCTTCCTCAAGCTCCGTCCTTCTGCCTCCCGACTTCCACCGCTGACTGGAGGGAGGCGGCCCCTTTTATGGGGAGCCGGATGGGCTCCAGCTGCTTCCCGGCACTTAACGGTGGCCACACCCCTGTGTGGCGGAAGTGCCGGCTGCGCACCCGGAAGCCGTCCGTGTCTCCCCGGTCGTCTTCCCCCCGGCACTTCCGCCACACCAGGATCCCTGGCCATGGGTCCCTACAGGGCTGGGCTTCAAAGCCCCCTGCATAACCAAGACAGACGCCCCCACTCGGTCTGGAGGATGGACACACACCCTCCTCTGGTCCTCTAAGGCATCCCGGCCGGGCTCCAGCCCCGGTCGAGGACCACATGGGATAAACCGGCATCGGGGCGCCGCCTGGCGGTGACCACGGGCCCCTACAGGGTAGGGCTTCCATGCCCTCGACCCGTGGCTCCCAACAGAACCAGGACGGACGCCCCCTCGCGGTCTGGAGGAGGCACAAGCCCTCCTCACGTCCTCCTGGGCGTCCCGGCCGGGCTCCAGCGTGTTTTGAACTTGTGTGTCACTGTGCTTGTGTGTGTGTGTGTGTGTTCATTTCCACAATACATGTATACATACACATACAAACACACACACACACACGGGTGTGTATGTATGTGTATATAGGGCCCCATACTAAGAATATAATTGTCACCATCATCTTAATCTACCTCAATGCTTCTCAGCCCTTTTCATGTCACAACACACTTTTTTGCAGTTGGAGGGAGGAAAGTCCTGCCTTGGTGAATCAAGTACGATTGTTAGAAATTGCGTGTGTTAGAACTGCAAGCGCAAATATATTGTGTGGCATCACATCCCAGTGCGTGACACACCACATACCACTGCCATTATAAAGAATAGGAACTTGAAACCCACTCAGTGGGTGAGAAACTCTGATCTACCTGTTAGGCTGGTGGGGTAAATAGAAGGTCACCCATTCTAACACTTGCTGCTTATACTGCAGTTAAATAGTGATTTCTCTTTTTACTCATGTGACATAGATTTAATCCAGAACAGAGTACAGTATATTTTACTTTCTGTTCATTTTAAATTATTAACCATATTTGTTTTATTTTTATTATTCTTTTAAAGAAGTCTTGTATTGCTGTGGATCCATACCACAAAGCATCTCAGCAGATTTGCACTTTGGTGATCTACCAGTAGTCAGCCGTGAACCTGCGGTGACCAGGTCAGAAGCTGTCTCCTTAGAGCCTGAGCTAATGGTAGAACTGTTAGTCTTACCTGCACACAGACCGCTTCAGAACACTGTGAGTGGAGTGCTTTCCGGTGACATCAGTTAATCACTCTCTCTCTCTCGCTGCCTAACTGCTACTCCATTCGTACAGAAAGCCACTCCATGCCAGGCCACAACAAACCAGAGACCAATCAACATGATAAGACAGAAAGCCACCTGGTAGCCTATTATCCAGGTTGTATAATTTTTTTACACTTATTATACTCTGCTTATATTTTGGGTATATTATCTATAGTACATGAATGTATACCTTTCTCTACTGCCTTTTCAGGTACTCTGTCTAAAGGCGCTTTTCCACTGCATAGTACGACACAGCACGGTTCAGTACAGCTCACCTTGGTTCGGCTCGGTTTGCGTTTCGACTGCAGTTTAGTACTGCTTTAGAGTGGGCGGGATTATTCACGTGTCGTTATAGTTGCGCCGCCTCTACTGCCGTGACACCGTGGAACTTTTACAACAACACGCAGACAACGACAACACTTTAGCTCGACGACGCGCAAGGGTAAGCATCTAAAAAAAGCACATCACTAGCTAACTTTGATCACTGTTGCAAAGCATAAAATGAACTTAACTGCCAGTGTAACATTAAAATGCTGATTCTGTATATTACAGATCTTCCACATTTTGCAAAAATGTCGCCGCAACAGACCATCTGTTTGGACATTTAACCGTGCTTCAGAGTGGTGGAATGTGATTGTTCCCGGTTTTACAAACACTCAGTGGCTGGAGAACTTTCGATTGTCTGAAGAAACATTCATCCACTTATGCAACAAACTGCGTCCAGTGATGGAGAGACGGGACACAAACTTCCGCGTGTGTGTACCTTTAAAGAAAAGAATAGCCAGTGACGCAGTAATTACGATTTTCTCCGGCCAATCAGTGACCAGCAGTTTACACGTCACGTTTTGGTAACGGTTTGGCGCGCTTGGAACCTCGGCTGAGGTGGTACTAAAAAAAGGACCAGGTACCAGGTACTGTTCCCAGTGGAAAACCCCCCAAAAGTGAGCTGAACTGAACCGTGTCGTGCCGTACTATGCAGTGGAAAAGCGCCATAATTGTCTGGGGTTATAGATATAAAAGAGAGGGTTGGAGATATTGAACCACAGTATCAGCCAACTGTGATTAGGCTGGTAAAAGTAAACATACAAGGGCTATAGATGGAATTTTATTTGGGACATTCTGTTAACTTCCATGCAGTAAAGAGGCTGAAAGAGAACACAGGGATACCCTCGGGTCCTACTATGATAAAACAAATATGGTTAATAAAAAGAACAATGAACAGAAAGCAAAATATTCTGTTCTGTAATATCATGCTGATTTTTCCTTCTTATTTAACACTCCCACTATCCTCATGTCAAGTATGAATATGCACTGATTTGGCACTATAGTCCCAAGGGACTCTTTACAAGATAACTTATAGGTGGTGTCTATCTATAGATGGCCTACTTTGAGTATATGATAATTCACAATTAGGGCACCCAACTCTGGTTCTGCTCCTTCCAGTAGGAACACCATAAAACTGGATGGCCCCAGAAGGTAGTGTCATATTCACAACCAGCGGTTGATACTGAACAAGTTCCTATGTGAGAGCGCGGAGGGAGAACGAGAGAAATCTGTGTGGGCTGATATTCTGGCCAACCATATTTTTTTGTTGCGCCGCAGTGCTCCCTTTCTTTTTATTTTAGTTTACTTATTAAATGGGGATACCAGGTTGGTAGCCAACAATTCCTACTGCCTTGCTCTGGTCCCGTCTGCTGGTCACAATATACAGAATCACAACTACCGTATATATTTGTGTATAAGTCTGGTCTTGAAACCCGAAAAATCGATTATAAAATCAGAACCCGACTTATACGCCCGTTCAAAAATGCGATTTAAATTTAATTTTTTTTTGCATCTTCTTGCTTCCTCCAATCTTGCATCAGTTTATCAGACACATCGAATTTTGTTGCAGCAGCACAGTTATCAATTTCTTTTGTTACTTTAACGACGTTTAATTTAAGACCAGCTTCATATTTTCTTCTGATTGAACGCTCCATCGTAGATAAGGGATGCTCTTTTGATAAAGGAGTATGAGGGTGTGAGATACAAAAAACACAAATCAGTGTAAACGTTGCTTCCGAATAATTCGGGTATTACTGTGTGGTCACGTAGGCACAATACATAGAAAATAAAGGCAGTGTGCTCCGTCGTCACTCTTAGGTGGACGTTAGCATATCATAATCTTGAGTTTTCCGCATTCGACTTATACAGCAACATTATAAAAATACCAGAAATTATACGGTAAAATCAAGCCCTGACTAATCCGCGGGAGAATTTATCCACAAGTATATACGGTATGTGAATATTTCTCAGTGATTGGAGTCTTATAACTTCGAACTTCGGTTGGAAACCGCAAAATATGAATTATGCAAAATCTAACTTGTTAGACCCAGCTGGGTCTGTTATTAGGTGAAGCTGGGGTGCACAAAGAATTTTGTTTCATGTGCCAGTTGCGAGGTAACTCGACTAGATTGTTTTTAGATAAAGTAATTGTTTTGGTGAGCTTTGCTCAGTAACAAAATGGATTTAATCAGTATATTAAAATAATACCCTGATTTTACTTGGGCATCAAGAACAAATTTACCTTTTTAACACTGTGTTAACTGTTTTTTAAGATGGCACCATCGGAAACAAGTCCAAGAGAAGCAAGAAGAAGGAATCAGTTTGCCTTACCAATCATTCTGTTAAGCCCACCGTGGTGGCTGCAAGGTGGGTGAAAGAGGTGCCATCCCTGGACTGATCAAAGACTTATGGACAGGAAACAAGTTACATGTATCATCAGTCAAATATTCGGCTAGTCTTTACTGGGCAGTCAGGATAATGGGTAGATGGCCTGCTAATGTCCTCTGGCTCCCTTCTGTTTCTCTGGCCCAGTCTTCAGAAGTGCGCGCCTACACGGTCTCTCCTGAATACAAATGAAGGATGACCGGTGGCCCGCTGTGTGAAATATGAAAGCGCACTGTGAAATTCATCTAATCACATTGAAATAACAAGAGGGTAAACAATTGAAGTGGGCTGAGAGCGTTTCCTTAATATTGTTCTTTTTTTTTTCTTTTTTCTTTTTTTAAATTTGATATGGAATGGACTTCTCTACAAGGAATAATCTTAAACCCATTTTGGTTGTAATTATGGAGGGAATCAGAAGTATAATTTAGTCATTAACGCCTCGGCAGATAATATTTGTAAGATTTATTCTGCGACGGCAAGGTATCTATTTGCGATCTGCCTCATCCTTCAGGGTCGACGGAGATAAGGAATCATCTCTTATGCAAATGTATGCCAGTGGAGAATTATTGGATTCTCTCTTAAGCCACCCTGGCTGGTATCACAGAGCTGCCTCCATTTAGAGAAATCAAGTGAAGGAATTAGGAAGGGCTGACTGCCAGTAGGCCTACCCCAGACTGACCCGCATTGTCAACTCACCCTGTTGTGATAACAGAAGAAATTGTGAAGGAGGTCACGGGTGGCCTGGCATCCTGGGGGAGCTGGTTGGTGGTACTTTCCCCAGAAGGGAAACCAGTAAAATGGGGAAAGTAGTGGAGCACTGCCTGCCAGCTCAATACAGTGCATTCAGGATGTGTTCAGATTCTGCACTTTTTCACATTTTGTTCTTGTTGTGATGTGAAATTTTGCATACAAGTTGATAAATATTTTGTATGTCTTTATTTGTAACTTAGACAAAGCAATGTAATATTAGTGTTACATTATTGATATTAACAGCAGTGGTTTAAGAACCCTCTTCCCCCCTTTTAGGACTGAGTCTCAGTGCCCCAACCAAGTTTGACTAACATTTCTCTGCTAAAGTCACTCAGTCAACCCCTACAGGAAAGCCAGGTCTGTCTAACTGGTTTGGAGGGCAGGTGTCAGGGTATTCTGTCCCCTCATTGGACTGAAGTATGGCTGTTTGGAACTGACTTGTATCAGAAGCCTTTAAGTATCATGACGTCCTATTGGCTATAGGGGTTGAACAGAAAACCTATAAATTTGCTTGCTTTACCTCACCCTCTCTCTCTTACTAAACTGATGAATGACCATCTCACACCGTGAACTGAAAAGGACAACACAATGAAGAGCACAGCTCGGCAGCCATATTGAGACAGGTATGCTGCCTGTTTTGAAGAAAGCTGAACACAAATGATGTCTTAACTAGAGACATTTTAAGTACAATGGAGCCTCGGTTTGCGAGCATAATTCGTTCCGGAAACGTGCTTGTAATCCAAAGCACTCATATACCAAAGCGGATTTCCCCATAAGAAATAATGGAAACTCAGATAATTCGTTTCACAACCCACAAATATTTATATAAAAATGATTAATATACAAACGGAATCACTGCTATCTGTTGGCTCACTGGAATCGTTTTCTTTTTTTTGCAACTTTAACATGGACACCTATCCAATGATAGTTGCTTTTGCCTGAAGAGTCACTACACTTGGACACAAAATAAAAAAAAAATGCTTTACGCACTGTAAGGTTTCTAAACTGTTTTGGGATTCACCCCCAGTGGAACAACATGCGGAAGAGAGTCCCGAAGCAACCGCAGGCTCCCAGCGCTGTAGCAGTTCGCCGTAAAAGCGAATCAGAAAAGATCGTGGTCAAGCTATAAGCGCCCGTCATGGATGCGTGATGCAAGGAACAGTATAAATGCAAGAGCACTGTATTACTTGGGCACTAACCTGCTCACGACCTTGCCGGATTGCTGTGTCTCTGTATAGGAGAGTGGTAGATCCCGCTACAATAAATAACCGTGCTGTTCCTGTTTCACGCTGAATAAAGCTGGTTTTGCTAAAGTACTGAGACTCAGCCTCGTGTTTTGGGGTGCATGAGAGGGACTCGCACATTACAGCGTACACACACACACATGTGGTCACCATGCTATAGTGAACAGTATACGCTCGTATGGATGTTGACTATATGAGTGAGGCACTCCGACTGAGACCGAGCATGGGTGACGATTACCCACAATCCCCATGTGACGCTCGGTGGACAAAGTATATTCGTACTACTCATATTGCAATACCTCGCTCGTTTATCAAGTTAAAATTTATTAAAAATTTTAGCTCGTCTTGCAAAACACTCGTAGACCAAGTTACTTGCAATCCAAGGTTTCACTGTAACTAACAAGTCTGTGTGCCGCCTGAAACTACACATCACCATTTATCAGGTTGTATGGTTGCCAATATTCAAATCTACTTTGCATATTGTTATTATTTATGAATATAATTAATAATACATTATTTAAATTGTAACTTAACTCCTGCTTATCTTTTACTGCACCTAATTGCCTGAGGTTATAAATGTAGAAGGAAAGGTGGGGAGAAGTTATGTGGTACAATACCTTAGAAACAGTGGGAAGTCTGTGAGATCTGAGGTATTCTGACAAAGGCTACACATTAATAATACAGTAATCCCTCGCTATATCGCGCTTCGACTTTCGCGGCTTCACTCTATCGCGGATTTTAAATGTAAGCACATCTAAATATATATAATGGATTTTTCGCTGGTTCGCCACTTTCTGCGGACAATGGGTCTTTTAATTTAGGTTACATGCTTCCTCAGTTTGATTCCCCAGTTGATTTTATACAAAGGACGCTATTGGTTTAGAAGCTACCCAATCAGAGCATGTATTACATATTAACTAAAACTCCTCAATGATATAAGATATGCTTCCCACGTGGCGCTTGTTTGCTTCTCTCTATCTTTCTCACTCTCTGTGTCTGACGGAGGGGCTGTTTGCACAGAGGACACGGAGGCTCCTCTACAAAATGCCGCTTTATCGCGGTGCTTCTGTATACTTAAAAGTACGTATTGATTTTTTGATTGTTTGCTTTTCTTATCTCGCTAGCTCTCTCTGACATTCTCTGCTCTTCACGGTGCTCCTTTGAAGATAAGATATGTTTGCATTCTTTTAATTGTGAGAAAGAACTGTCATCTCTGTCTTGTCATGGAGCACAGTTTAAACGTTTGGCTAAAGGGTGTTATTTCATGTCTAGAGGGCTCTAATAATGTTAACAGGGTGGGAGAGTTTATAAGGGCTTAAAATATATAAAAATAACCACACAAACATATGGTTTCTACTTCGCGGATTTTCACCTATCGCGGGGGGTGTCTGGAACGCAACCCCCACGATCGAGGAGGGATTACTGTACAAAAGGGGAAAGCAGAGTAATATAACACTCTACCAAGACAAAACAGTTCTATTAGAGACTTATGCTTAAATCGTTTAAATTAATTTTTCCCCTCATCAAGCAATGCTTAGTACCCAAGAATGACAAGACGAAAACAGGATTTCAGAAATTTTTGCTAATTTAAAAAGAAATAAAACCTAAACTGTCACATTCAGGCAATAATTCAGAGGCTTTGCTTTGGATCAGGTGCATCCCATTCTGTTGATCATCATTGAGACGTGTGGAGTATACCTGTGGTCAACTCATTTGAGTAGACATGATTAGGAAAGGTGCACAACTGTCTAAAGAATGTCCGACAGCTGACTAAAACCAAACCATGAGGTACTGATATCCGGCACTGCTGCCATCTAGTGTCCTGGGGGAATAACAACCCCTGAGTGATATCTTTTCTTTTCAATGGGCTGTCCATCCATCCATTCCAATCCTTCTTTCCAAGTCTGCGCCTTCTTTCCTCCCTGGCCAAGATGCTTATCTGCCAATTATTAGTCTCCTGTCCAGATAAGGACCCATCCCTTCTCCTGGCTGGGATGCCCGTCCAGCCCATGTGACATCTACACATTCCAGCAGTGAAGCATGGTGGTAGTAGCATCAGGGACTGAGAGACTAGACAGGGTTGAAGGAAAGCTGAACATAGCAAAGTACAGAGATATCCTTTGGTCTTCTTCCAACCTGACAGAGCTTGAGGGGGTCTGCAGAGAAGAATGGCAAAAATTCCCCAAATCCAGGGATGCAAATCTGGTGGCATCAAAGCCAAGAATACACCAGGTTGGAGCCACTGCCAGCATACTGAGTAAAGGGTCTGAATAGTTGTACCAATGGGAGATTATGATTTTTTTTTTATTTTAAATGTGGAAAAATTTCTAAAATCCTGGTTTTGCTTCTAGTGTTTTGAGAGTCGCTTGATGAGGGAAATATTACGTTAAAATGATTTTAGTGCAAGGCTGCTACATAACAATGTGTAAAAAGTGAAGGGATCTGAATTCTTTTCTGAATGCAATGTATGTTCCCCCAGTACACTAGAGGGCAGCATACCTCTGGTGGCATTGCTACGGTTTGGATCCCTGCAGATCTGCATAAGAATTCAGTTTGGACTGATAGCCCTATTGGGGATTTCAGGAGCCTGGTGGGCTTGATGAGATTCCCCGCTTTCATCCATATGACACTGGAGCGATTCTGGATTACACTTATGAAGGACTCCCAGGTTCAGCTTTAAAAGAATCGTCGCCTCCTCCATTGAGAAGTTTAATTTGAAAGTGTACATGGACACAGGTTTGGAGTAGAGAGTAAAAGGCTATTTCATTGGATCTGAGGCATTGCCCCGTCGGTTGTGTCTGGGATCAGGGGCGCAGGAAGCACCATGCCCTCACAACACAAAAATTTCATAAACGTGTTTCTAGTGATAACAGAATGTGGTGTCACTGAAGTGCTCCATGCTGCGTGGGTCCTTAGAATGATAGGGACTTCCTGTTTTGTGGATCCTTTGATGTTGAAAGATGGGACGAGGCAGGGTTTGCTGGGAGGTTCTAAATCTTTTTCCATGTCAATTTCTTTGGCTGTTTGATGGATCTCCTGAATTAAAGAGCTTTGGAGGCTTGCACCTGGACCTTTCTCAAACGTGTAAGTAGAGCTGTATCATTCCCAAATCTTTCCCTCTGTTGCACCGCCAAAGTCGAGTCCTGGAAATGGCACATAATCCTTCCACGTCTGACATTGTGATGTTTTTCATTCTTATGGATTCATCAGTTCTCTTGTGTGTTCTGCTAAGGGCAGAGGAGGAAAATATGCAAGTGCCCTTTGCCTACGTCACACTCAAATGCTTTTTCCCCATGTGCCTTATAGGATGCATGTGATACGCACGCATATAAACAGCATATACAGAGAGGATGGATATTGGGAACAATAATGAATTGGAAACGGGAAGATGATGGTTCAAGTACACCTAGCAATACCTTTAAACTGGGTGAATGTGGGCATGTGTGCCCAGCGATACTCAGGTTGCTTGATGAATGGACAAGTTGTTAAACAGATGGATATTTAATCTGACGGCCTTTTTCTGAATTGAGTGTCAAACCCACTTCATCCTTTCTCGGACTCTCCTTTCACACTCTACTGCTGGTGCAAGGACTTTACATCTTGAATTTCTGTCACCTTGGCACACGGCACCTCTGGAGCTCCCACCGCTGTTCTTTATGTTTCCTTAGCTAATCTCGGCCAGACAAGCCGCTAATCCACTGGTGGTCTGACATTCCCCCCCGCCACCGTCCTACTGTAATCTCCTCATTCACATGGAGCCACACTTCACTCCCACTATTTATTTTTTTAATGGTCATTTTACTTCATGTTGCATGACGATGCCTGCAAAACTTTGAAGTGTGCCCAGTGATGACCTAGCACACTGCCAAGTAAAGAGCTGGCTCCTGGCTTGAACAGATGCCCACTGCCCCTCAAAACTGGATTAAGTGGGTTTAGAATGGTTTTCTTTAATAGAAGTAGGCCAGCATGGTGGTTTATAAAGCTGCCTTAGACTTGGCCACGGTCTACTTAGAGTTAGCACATCTGAATGTTGTGTTTCAGTCAGGATTTTTTGCCCAAATTTTATATATTTTTGTTGATTTTATTATTATTATTCATTTTTTTTTATATCCGTTCTGTCACTGTGGCAGTGACATTCATGTCTCAGCTGACTCTTCCTATGAAGTCAGCAGACAGATTGGAAGAGCATGGGGGGGTCATGAGGTCACTGGTAAGGGTTGAGTGGCGCTCCCGATATCTCTGCAAAAGGATGAAGGTCCAAGTCTTTAGAGTCCTGGTGCTTAATGTTTTGCTAGATGGTTGTGAGACATGGATGCTATCCAGTGACCTGAGACGAAGACAGGACTCCTTTGGTGCTGTGTCTCTCAGAAGGACCCTTGGGTACCATTGGTTTGACTTTGTGTTACTCATGGAGTTCCGAATGAGGCACATTACCTGCATTGTGAGGAAGTGTTAGTTATGGCACTACAGCCATGTGGCGTGATCCAGCTCGTAAGATCCTCATTGTTGGGGACCCGAGTGGCTGGACCAGGCCAAGTGGTCGCCCATGTAACACCTGGCTGCGGCAGATAGAGGGTCATTTCAGGAGGGTGGAACTGGACTGCGGGTCTGCCTGGATCCCGAGTTGTTTCATTGTGTAGTGAGTGCGGCAACACGCTGTACCAGTGCATGCTTCCCAACTTGACTTGACTTGACTTGAGTTCTGTTATGTTTCCTTATGATTTAACATCTGCACTATCACTTTACATTTCCCAACATTCCATGTGCTTTGTGGGTGGGCCACCCTGACACCACTGCTCTTGGGTCTTCCCTGGCATCAAAAACTGAATTTCTTTTTGTATATTTCTTTTTATTTGTGTTTATGTGTTTGTTTGTGTTTTTTTTGGAGTTCCCATACTAGTTACTTTTTTCTGACTTGTACACTCTAGGATTGCCTTTTAAGCAACTCATTTTTGCTATTCTGAGCATCCTTTTGTTGTTTTTTGTGCTTATGTGTAAATATTTCCATTCATAAATAGCCCTTGTTGCTTTCTTATGGTTTCTCGCATTTGTAAGGCATGTTGGTGCATTTAGTCTCATTCTGAAGTTTACAACAACACTAACAACAACATTTATTTCTATAGCACGTTTTCATACAAATGATGTAGCTGAAAAGTGCTTTACAAGATGAAAAAAGAAAAAATATAAAAATTAGGCAAAGAATAAAAGTAAGGTCCGATAGATAGATAGATAGATAGATAGATAGATAGATAGATACTTTATTAATCCCAAGGGGAAATTCACATACTCCGGCAGCAGCTTACTGATAAAAAAAAACAATATTAAATTAAAAAGTGATAACAATGCAGGTATAACAGGCAATAACTTTGTATAATGTTAACATTTACCCCCCGAATTGCATAGTGTGGGGTCTCCTCAGTCTGTCAGTGGAGCAGGATGGTGACTGCAGTCTGTCTCTGAAGCTGCTCCTCTGTCTGGAGATGATCCTGTTCAGTGGATGCAGTGGATTCTCCATGATTGACAGCAGTCTGCTCAGCGCCCGTCGCTCTGCCATGGATGTCAAACTGTCCAGCTCTGTGTCTACAATGGAGCCTGCCTTCCTCACCAGTTTGTCCAGGTGTGAGGCGTCCTTCTTCTTTATGCTGCCTCCCCAGCACACCACCGCGTAGAAGAGGGCGCTCGCCACAACCGTCTGATAGAATATCTGCAGCATCTTATTGCAGATGTTGAAAGACACCAGCCTTCTAAGGAGGTCTAGTCAGCTCTATCCTCTCTTGCACAGAGCATCAGTATTGGCAGTCCAGTCCAATTTGTCATCCAGCTGCACTCCCAGATATTTATAGGTCTGTACCCTCTGCACACACTCACCTCTGATGATCACGGCGTCCATGAGGGGCCTGGTCCTCCTAAAATCCACCACCAGCTCCTTGGTTTTGCTGGTGTACAGGTGTAGGTGATTTGAGTCGCACCATTTAACAAAGTCCTTAATTAGGTTCCTATATTCTTCCTCCTGTCCACTCCTGATGCAGCCCATGATAGCGGTGTCATCAGCACATGGCCAAGGAGGACAGGAAAAAAAACACACCAGTGGGCTGGAGAAAAAACAAAATCTGCAGGGGTTACGAGTCCCAGACACCACCCATCCCACTCTAGGCATTCTATCTAACATAAATGATCTCAGTCGGTCTAAATGGTATTCAGGCTTCACGTGGAAGAATTAGACAATGATGATCATGTAGACCTCTGGCCTTCAATCCATCAATTTAGGGAAAGCATGGTGCTTTGATCAGGTGGTGGTCTCGTAGATCATCACTACAGAAAAATGGAAAAAGAACTGCAGAGAATAGTAGGGGTTAGTACGAATTTTGGAGCCGTCAAAAAAAACGATAATTCATATACAAAATATCAGGGTTACACTAAAATGAAGCTATGAGAAAGCCATGTAAAAGTTATGGGTTTTTAGCAGTTATTTTAAAATGCTCCACCGTATTAGCCTGGCGAATTTCTATCGGTAAGATATTCCATAAATTGTTTAAAACCAGTCTCCCCATTTCTGGGTTTACTCAGGCTGAGGCATAATGATAGTAGCTGAGAGTAAGCTGGACTGGGTGCGCTTCTACTAGTCTTGCCAATGAAGGTCTTGGTCTGCTTTTATAATCTTTTTGCAGGCCTTATGCCTGTTGTGATTGCAGCAGTACACAAATATCAAAGGTGTGAGGGCTTCAAAACTGAGACAAACAAGCAGCCCCATGTTCTCACCAGCAACACTTCAAGGCCGTCTTGAGCTCGTATTCTATAGGCTGGCTTCAGCCTTCACCAGGCCAAATGGTGCTTATTCTTCAAAAGTTCAAAATATTCTTGAAAATGACAAAATAACTGTAAATATACTTCACAGGAGGAACAACCATAAAACTCTGATTCGCAGAGACAAGTCACACAGTTATGTTGTGTTTTATACTGTGACAATAATTGAGTTCAGACATCATAGAAAGGTTTGGGGCAGCCACCCGTATAATATCCCTGGCTGCAAAAGACTTTCAAAGTAACAGATATGTTCAGCAGACTTGAGTCCAAAACAGAACTGATTCATTGTAAGTAAGATGTCGGTTTTAAAGACCCATATAGGAAGTGATGTCATCAAAGGGGCCAGAAGTGACATCATCAAGGGCCCCACCACCACCACCCCGAGAAACTGATGTCAGCTGTCACTTGGGATGGAAGTGACATCTTTGGAGGCGCTAGAACCTTTCAGGATTTCCTGGGAAAGGACTTCAGGGAACTGAGAAAGACAGTCAGTGCACCCTGGATGTCTTATTACAATTATTTAAGCCCTTTAGCTGCCTCCTACTCACACATGTGTGACAATACTTATAATTAATTTTGACCACTTTGCAGAGATCTGTTTTCACTTTTACATTAACTTTTATTTTTTTCTATTGATCTATTGAAAGTAGTCAAATTAAATCCATTATAATTCAATGTTACATAAGAAATGTGGAAACTTCTAAAGGGATGAACACTTTTTATAAGCACCGTAAATAGTGCAAACGTATCAACTGCACAGACCAAAGTGACAGACTAAATATGGTTGATCTTCACGGTTGCCTATATTCTGAATGAGTGTGTGCCCAGACAGGGCTGCGAATCACCTTCAGATTTCCGCTTTGTGTTATCGAAGTGTTCCCATTTGATTGTATTTCGGCCACCTTTGAGAAGAAGAAGCCCAAGCTGTGTGTCATGTGCAGCAGCAGCTTCCCCTCGCAGTACACACAATGTGAATTACCAGCGCATACAGCTGACAGCTTTGAGCAGCAATTCAAAATTATGATGTGTATAGTGTTTTGTTTTTTTTTTCAAATTTAATTGTGTTTTCCACAATATAAGTTTTAGAAAGGAATTTTAACATCCCACACAAAAGTTTTTCTGAATAAACAAAAATCAGTCTACAGCCATGACTGAAAAAGATCAAATTCAGCCTGAGTAGAGTAAACAACTTCTGTCACTGTAGGAGGGTTTCTCTCACATTGTGCCAGACCTCACCACTTGATGAGTCAGGAAGATTCTGTGCCCCTCAGCTCAATTGGAGGGGCTCTCCCTTCACCAGTGTGGGCTCTCATGTTAAAGTGCTGACTCTTTTGAACCCGTCATCTTATTTTATGCCATTCCTCCGCCTTGGCAAACCCTTGCCAGCTGGGTAATTTCTTACACTAATTATGGAGTTTTATGTTGGCGCTTGGGTGGAAGCAAACAAAACCTAAAGCCCCAACAAACACACTCCAGAGAAAATTCTGCTAAATTGTATTCTTGTAAGCCCACTCAAAATATTCGTCTCTGCAGGCCTTTTGTTTGGTTAACTGGGCCTTTCAGAATAAACATTGTGGGAACCACCATTGCGGCAGATTGGCATGGGGGTCTTTATCCTCCCTCACGTTTGCGTTCCTCTGCTGTAAGCCAAACTTTGGACTTGTTCCTGCATTACTTAGGTTTGTCACTCCACTAAACAAAGGCTTACTTTCATGTGATATTGAGGCTTTGTTAAAATTTAAATGAGACAGTAAAGCACATGAGACTAAACCCACACACACGATATTTCCAAGGAATATGTAAAGAAGAAAAAAATTAGAAAAGAAGCCCACCACAGTGCCCACCCGCCCTGTGAATAGAATGAAAAGGAAGGAGAGGGGTGCAAGGGGAGACCTGTATGGATATGTTGCACCGGCACAGGGGTTGCCAACTCCGGTCCTGGAGGACCACCGTGGCTGCAGGTTTTCATTCTAACCCTTTTCCTAATAAGTGACCTGTTTTGCTGCTAATTAACTTTTGAATTCATTTTAACTGACTTTCTCTTGAAGACTCAGACCCCTTAATTGTTTCTTTTTCCTTAATTAGCTGCCAAACAACAATGAGATACAAAACGAGCCAAAACAACTGGTGTCCATCATACAATAACTGTAAATAAAGAAAGATGAAGGAATGCTGATCTGCTCAGGTCCCCAAAACATTTTAGCTGTGCTCTTAGAAAGAGAAATTCAACAATTTCAGAAATGTCTGCTAATGCACCACGAGAGCAGGAACAAGCCCAGGAATTTAAGAACGGGTTTAATTAATAACAAGAATCCGCACCTAATTAAGCAACTGGTTGGAGTGAAATTGGTTGGAGGCCCTGACTTAGTTGGTTTTCTGTTGGCTCCCTCACTTCACATTTCATTTCTCTTTGGGCACCATTTAAGGAAAGAAATGAAACAACTCAGAGGAACTAAATTCAGGGGAACAAATCTTGAAAAAGAAATTCAATTAAAATGAATTCACAAGAAGTTAATTAACAGCACAAACAGGTCATTCATTAAAAAAAAAGGGTTAGAATGAAAACTTGCAGCCACGGTGGTCCTTCAGGACCGGAGTTAGCATCCCCTGCACTAGCAGGACCTTTTTTTTGAGTTGGACCAGGAGATAAGACAATCACAAGTCAAAAAGGGTTGAAACCAAAAGATCGAGGACTTGAGCATCTGAATCGAAATGAGAGGCAAAAGTTGACGTTCAGAAATAGCTGTTTGCCGTTATATAATGCTTTTGGTCAAAATTATAATGTACATTATATGGACGTTTGTGCCTTGTGATCGGCTGGTATCTCATGTGTATCATCAAAAGTTAGGCAGAAAGGTTATTTTTACCATTTGTAAGTAAATTTTAATTTGAGTTAACATAAATCATTCAAACCAGGTGTGCAAAAACAATGACGCCATTTATTTTAGTTTGACTAGAAGTTTTTTTTTTAATGAACGTGTATTTAACAGTAATGAAAATAACATCTGGCTCACCCTTCTAAGAAATGAATGTGTAAAAATAAGCCTAAAGATCTGGTTTGTGACCAAAAGGCAAGAATAATGTGAATTAATAAATATGTATTTATGAATTAAGAAGTAACAAAGCTCAAAGGAGTAAAAAAGGATTGCCTAAAATGGAAATCTGGAAATTAACAAGTCACACACAATCTAAGCAGAAAATAAAAAAACAGAGCAAATAGGTAAAAAAAAAAAAAAAACACATTAAAATCCAAATATAGAAACAATACTGTAATTCATTTAGCAAATGTCAAAGAACATCTGCCAGAGCTCCTGCTTCTCTGGCTTAAATAGTCCGAGGGAAGGCTCAGGAGCAGTAATGTCAGGGTAGCCCCACCTCCTAGGGCTCCACCCACAAAGAACATGAGACGTAGGCAGGTTAATGAGATTGTACACAGTTAACTAATAATAAAAATAATCGACACAAATAACAAAAATATGAGTAAGGATTTAAAATTAACAAAGACAGCAATAAATCATAAAATACTTTAAGGTTGTTTTGGAAAATTCTTAGTAAATAAAGAGTCTCGAGCAATCATTTTATATGAACTCCAAACATGGATGTCGATTATTTACACCTATATGTGCAGCCCTCACATTCCTTGTGTAATGTAGTATGGCAGACTGAAGACATCTACAGTACAGAAACGGCACTCGTTAAAGTAGTAAATGACTTGCGGGTAAATGCAGACAGAGGCCGTGTATCTGTTCTCATCCTCTTAGATCTGAGTGCCGCATTTGACACCATTGATCACAATATTCGTAGAAATCACCTTAGTCAGTGAGTGGGCCTCTCTGGCAGGGTCTTAAATTGGTTTGAATCCTACCTGGCAGGGAGAAAATTCTTTGTTAGTTGTGGTAATTATACTTCGACGACACATGATATTCTGTGTGGTGTTCCACAAGGATCTATCCTGGGTCCGCTGCTCTTTTCAATTTACATGCTTCCATAAGGTTAAATTATCTTGAGGCATAATGTGAGCTACCGCAGCTATGCTCATGACAAACAACTGTATTTATCAATAGCGCCTGATGACCCTGACTCTGTTGATTCACTGACACAATGTCTTACTTGTGTTTCTTAATGGATGAGTAGTAATTTTGTCAACCTAAGTATGGAGAAAACAGAAATTTTAGTGATTGGCAAAAATGGATATAATGAGGTTATTAGAAATAAACTTGATGCATTAGGATTAAAAGGGGTAACTATTAACTCTGACCTGAATTTTAAACCTCATATTAATCAGACCACTAGGACAGCATTTTTTCACTTAAGAAACATAGCAAAGATTGAAAGATGCTGAGAAATTAGTTCACGCTTCACGCTTTTGTTTTCAGTTTGGCTAGATTATTGTACCGCACATTCCTCTCAGGACTACCCAAAAAAGACATAAATCGATTGCAACTAGTGCAGAATGCAGCTGCTAGAATCCTAAGTAGGAAAAGAAAATCCGAGCACATTTGTCCAGTTCTGATGTCACTACACTGGTTACCTGTGTCATTCAGAATTAACTTTAAAATTCTGCTTATGGTTTATAAAGCCTTAAATAACCTGCTCCATCTTATATATCGGAATGTCTGACACCTTACACTCCAAATCATAACCTTAGATCTTCAAATGAGTGTCTGCTTAGAATTCCAAGAGCTAAACTTAAAAGAAGCGGTGAGGTGGCCTTCTGCTGTTATGTGCCTAAAATCTGGAATAGCTGACCGATAGAAATTCACCAGGCTAATACAGTGGAGCTCTTTAAATAACTGCTGAAAACACATTACTTTAACATGGCTTTCTCATAACTTCATTTTAATTTAATCCTGAAGCTCTGCATATTCAATTAATTATCATTACTATTCATGGTGGCTCCAAAATCTGTAGTATCCCCTACTCTCTATTCTGTACTTTTTCCGGTTTTCTGTGTTTTTTGTCACTCTTTTTAATTAAATTTAATTTAATATTGTTTTTTATCAGTATGCTGCTGCTGGAGAATGTGAATTCCCCTTGGGATTAATAAAGTATCTATCTATCTATCTATCTATCTATCTATCTATCTATCTATCTATCTATCTATCTATCTATTAATTGTATAGTGCCTTTCCTCTCTATCTATCTATCTATCTATCTATCTATCTATCTATCTATCTATCTATCTATCTATCTATCTATCTAATCAACAACAACAACAACATTTATTTCTATAGCACATTTTCATACAAACAGTAGCTCAAAGTGCTTTACATAATAAAGAATAGAAAAATAAAAGACACAATAAGAAAACAAAATAAATCAACATTAATTAACATCGAATAAGAGTAAGGTCCAATGGCCAGTGGGGACAGAAAAAACAAAAAAATAAAATCTGTAGGGATTCCAGGCCACGAGACCACCCAGTCCCCTCTGGGCATTCTACCTAACATAAATGAAACAGTCCTCTTTATATTTAGGGTTCTCACGGAAGGGCTTGATGATGATGATGGTCACGTAGACTTCTGCCTTTTAATCCATCCATCATTGTTGGAGCATCATGATGCTTTGAGTAGGTGGAGGTGGCGCAGGCCACCACCACAAAGAAACCGGAAAAAGAAACAGAAGAGAGAGTAGGGGTCAGTACCGATTTTAGAGCCACTATGAATAGTTATTATGATGAATTGAACATACAGAGTATCAGGATTAAGTTAAATTGAAGTTAAATTGAAGTTATAGAAAGGCCATGTTAAAGTAATGTGTTTTCAGCAGTGTTTTAAACTGCTCCACCGTATCAGCCTGGCGAATTCCTATTGGCAGGCTATTCCAGATTTGAGGTGCATAGCAGCAGAAGGCCGCCCGCCTCACCACTTCTTTTAAGTTTAGTTCTTAGAATTCTGAGCAGACACTCATTTGAGGATCTGAGGTTACAATTTGGAATATAAGGTGTCAGACATTCCGATATATAAGATGGGGCGAGATTATTTAAGGCTTTATAAACCATAAGCAGAATTTTAAAGTCAATCCTGAATGACACAGGTAACCAGTGTAAGTGACATCAAAACTGGAGAAATGTGTTTGGATTTTCTTTTCCTAGTTAGGATTCTAGCAGCTCCATTCTGCACTCGTTGCAAACGATTGATGTCTTTTTTTGGGTAGTCCAGAGAGGAGTGCATTACAGTAATCTAGTTGACTGAAAACAAACGCGTGAACTAATTTCTCAGCATCTTTCAGTGATATAAGAGGTCTAACTTTTGCTATGTTTCTTAAGTGAAAAAATGCTCTCCTAGTGGTCTGATGAATATGCGATTTAAAATTCAGATTACAGTCAACAATTACCCCTAAGCTTTTTACCTCCGTCTTGACTTTTAATCCTAATGTATCCAGTTTATTTCTAATAGCCTCATTGTATCCATTATTGCTAATCACTAAGATTTCAGTTTTCTCTTTATTTAACTTGAGAAAATTACTATTCATCCATTCTGAGATACAAGTCAGACATTCTGTTAGTGAATCAATAGAATCGGGGTCATCAGGAGCTATTGATAAGTACAGCTGTGTGTCATCAGCATAGCTGTGGTAGCTCACGCTGTGCCCTGAGATAATCTGACCTAACGGAAGCATATAGATTGAGAATAACAGCGGACCCAGGATAGAGCCTTGTGGAACACCATATTGGTGTTTAAATCAAAGCACCGTGATGTTCCTACTTTGATGGATTGAAGGTCAGAAGTCCACATGACCGTCATCATCAAGTTCTTCCATGACAATCTTGAATACAATGAGGACTGATTATTTATGTTGGGTAGAATGCCTAGAGGGGGCTGGGTGGTCTCATGGCCTGGAACCCCTGCAGATTTTATTTTTTCTCCAGCTGTCTGGAGTTTTTTTTTTCTGTCCTCCCTGGCCATTGGACCTTACTTTTATTCTATGTTAATTAGTATTCTGTTATTTTAATGCTTACTTTGTCTTTTTTTCTCTTTCTTCATCATGTAAAGCACTTTGAGCTGCATTATTTGTATGAAAATGTGCTATATAAATAAATTATCTAACAGAAGGCTTTTTTTAATCAGCTAGGTTTATTTAATGACTACAAATCATTTCTAATACACCAATCAGCATAAAGATAAAAGCTGTAGTCCAAAATGTACCTCTGCTACTAAGTATAATGTAAAATCCCAAAATAGTTCATCATTGAGAGTCATGGGTTATACCCAATTAAAAGAAATAAAGACGTCTTATCTGTAAACTGAAGTTAAATGTTATACAATCTAATTTTGTAATTTAAATGTACTGGTGCAAATATCAGGATGTCCTTGTTAAATAGGCCGGCAGTTTCAAGTACATCTTCCTCTTACGGCTGTAATACAACACTGCTGTGTGTGAAGTGATGACACTGTAAATTCGAATGGTTTGTTCTTTTATTTTAATGTTTTCTGTTTTTTAGTTGCATGATGTTGCATGATGTTTAGTCCTCACAACTTTTACCTTTGACGTTATTTCTTCACAAACAAGCTATGTGCTTGATAAATAAAATTGACTTGACTTGAAATCGATAGGTATTTGCTACATGAAATTGTTTTCTAAAGTAAAGCACATTCTATAAATGTAAAATTATATCTTGCCCACTCTGGCACTTTACATTGCAGTCTATAGGACTGTCACACATGTGCGCATGAGAGGCAGCTAAAGGGTCTAAATGAGAGTAATTCCACGCCAGACCAGGGGTTGGAAGAGTGCGCTGACCTTTTCTCTTTCTTTCCTGCAGATCGTTCACGAGAAATCCCGCCTGGCCCTAGTGATGTCACTTCTGGTGAAGAACCCATAACTGAAGAGACTTCCTGTTCCGGCCCTTTTGATGACATCACGTCCGGGTCTGAACCTAGATTTGAGGACCCTTCCGCTTCCGCCCTCAATGACTTCACTTCCTTTTCTTGCCTTTAAAGCTGCCATATTTGATTAACATAGTCAGTTCTGTTTTGGACTCTGTTCTGAACACATCAGTGCTAGCAATTTAACATTTGCAGCCAGGAAATGTTATATGGGTGGCTGTCCCAAACCTTTTTGTGACTCTTGTGTCTGCTTTTTGTGACAGGACACAGAGGAAAAGCTTACAGACTTGCTAAACACGTCCATTTTTCGAGCCAAGACAGATGTCGAGTACTGATCTGCACCTTCTGTGTTTGTGATGCATGTTTGTGACAAGATAAGGGATCTCGAAATAATCATTTTATCATATACTAGCCATCCCCTGTGGCTTTGCCCGCATATTAGTGAAACAGGACAGTGAGGAGGGCCGGGCCAGCTCTTCCCCCTCCCCTCGGCCCACAGCCTCTGTCTCGGATTAGCGCAAATATATCGCTCCTGGAAGCGAACCATGGTACTTAGCACAATGAGAGAAGTCGCAAAATCAACCGGAATGTTCAAGCAAATTCTAGAAAAAAAAAAATCTAAATCCATTAAGTAGTCCTCTCGTTCGCTAACTACAACAACAACAACATTTCTTTTTATAGCGCATTTTCATACAAATAATTTAGCTCAAAGTGCTTTACATGATGAAGAAAGAGAAAAAAAGACAAAGTCAGAATTAAAATAAGACAACACTGATTAACATAGAATAAAAGTAAGGTCCGATGGTCAGGGAGGACAGAAAAAACAAAAAAACTCCAGATGGCTGGAGAGAAAAAATAAAATCTGCAGGGGTTCAGACCACAGGACCGTCCAATCCCCTCTGGGCATTCTACCTAACATAAATGAAACAGTCCACTTTGTATTTAGGGTTCTCCTGGAAGGACTTGATGATGATGGTCATGTAGACTTCTGGCTTTTAATCCATCAATGTAGGCCATTGATTAGGTGGTGATGGCGCAGGTCGCCACCACAGAAAAACCAGGAAAAGAAACAGAAGAGAGAGTAGGGGTCAGTACGGATTTTAGAACCACCAGGAATAGTCATTATAATGAATTGAATATACAGAGTATCAGGATTAAATGAAGGTGAAGTTATCAGAAAGCCATGTTAAAGTAATGAGTTTTTAGCAGTTTTTTAAAGTGCTCCACCGTATCAGCCTGGCAAATTCCTATTGGCAGGCAATTCTAGATTTGAGGTGCATAACAGCAAAAGGCCGCCCGCCTCACCACTACTTTTAAGTTTAGCTGTTGGAATTCTAAGTAGACACTCATTTGAAGATCTAAGGTTACGATTTGGAATATAAGGTGGCAGTGGTAAGTGGCAGTGGTAAGGTTACGCCCCGAGGCAGACGCGCGAGTGAGGAGGGCCCCGCAGCCCAATGAGTCTCTCTCGGATTTGCGCTAATGAATCGGTACTGCAAGCGAACTGTGATACTTAGCACGATGGGAAAGTTGCAAAATCAACGGAATGTTCAAGCAAATTCTAGAAAAAAAAAGATCTAAATCCATTAAGTAGTTCTGTCGTGAAAAGCAGACAGACATACAAATGGGTCTAAAAAATAAAACTATCAGAAATTTCACGCTTGGACCGCAAAATTTTTAAAACCGTTTCTTAGTGAGGCCAAGGGTAACCTACAGTCCAAATTTCAAGTCCCAAGTCCTCAGGGTTCGGGAGATTTCGTGATGAGTAAGTCAGTGGTATTTGGCTTTTATATATAGAGATTCCTGGTACTATTTTTCTTGTGGTAACAAAATGTTTTTTATTTGCTTGTGCGAATTCTCACATAAATACGGAACGTAGTTGGTTGTATCGCGGGAAGTCTAAGTGCTGAATTCTCACACACGGCTGGTCTTCTTTTATAATGGCTGAATCTCATTATATTGGTGTTTTTTTGTGTTAAAAATGGCTTGTATAAACTATTTTGCAATGTGTATGTAATCGCAAGATGCAGATCAATTCTCAACAACTTGAAAAATGGACATATTTGGTAAGTTTTTAGACTTTTCTTCCATGCACCATAGACTGCAATGTAAAGTGCCAGTGCAGCAAGATTTTTTTTTTGTTTAATTTCATAGAAGGCAATTAACTTTAGAACACAATTCTAAATATATAACATGTTTGTGATGAAATAACTACAACTTGAAAAATACCCAACTTACCCTTTAAGGCACATTTGCATGAAATATAAAAGCACCTATTGTCATCTGTCTGTGAGAAAACACTTGGCTCCCAGTGGACCAATCTTGTTGAAATTTGCCACGCTTAATCTTCAAGGAAATTTGTTGGGAAAGTTCATTTTTCATTGAGATATCTCAAATAAAGCGTGCTGGACACTTTTTATTTGAAATAACTCATTTTAAAGGGCATTGGCAAATCTTCAAAATCCTCTGTTGTAAAACAGAGAAACATTCTGTTAAGATCTTAGAAAGTTCACCCGAGGGCTGAAACAAGTAAGTGTGATCAGGAGATGACAGCACCAGAAGAAGCGGGCGAGGGCCTTACACCAAGAAAACCAAATGAAAATGAATCAAACAACCCAGAATGCCTGAAACTGGCAGGGCAATCCTAGAAGCGCTAGTATTCGATAAGACCCTCAGCTTCATGACAGCATGGCCCTCATGGAATAACAGAGCAGAACTGGTTACGGAGGAGGAGGAGGAGGATGAGGCCAATCCTGTGGGTCAGCGAGTTTGACACACACACTGTGGCAGATGCCTGGGGAGACGACCCAGCCGGGATGCCTTGGAGGACCGGAAGAGGGCGTATGCCTACCTCAGACCACGTGGGGCCAGCCACCCTGGTTGCTATGGGGACCATGGGTACAGAGCTTTGAAGCTTAACCCTGTAGGGGCCCGTGATCACCGCCAGGGGGCACTCTAGTACCTTGGAGACCCTGGACCTCAGCACTTCTGCCACACCCGGAAGTGCTGGGGGGAAGAAGAGCAGGGACACCCAGAGTGCTTCTGGGGATGCAGCCGGCACTTCTGCCACACTGGGATGTGTCGGTGGGAGGTTGCTGGAACACAGCTGGAGCACATCCGGGTGCTTATAAAAGAGGCCGCCTCCCATCATTCAGGGCTGGAGTAGGGTGAGGAGAGAACAAAGCAAGAGAAGAGGGTGTGGAGGCAGCCCGAAGAAGGAGAAAGGCAGAGTGTGTGAGAGGCCTGGACTTTGGGGAAGTCTTGGGGTTGTGTGGCACTTGGACATTGTAAATATTGTAAATAAACGTGTGGTGGTGATTAACAACATGTCTACCTGTCTGTGTCCAGGGCTTGTTCCACAACACACACTTTGGCTGATTGACCAATGAACAGAACTCTCAGTCCAGTCCTTGAGCCATCTTATAAGTGCGCCATATAACATCATATGACTTTTGTTTCATGTTCTGACATACTACAGCTGTGTCATGAAAAAAGCTGGCTAAGAAATTCAATAGATGGATTGACTGACTGATCAATCAGTAGATGGATAATTGGAAATTTGATTGGATGGTTGGATTCAAATATATGCGCCTCCTCCAGACCACGAGGGAGCGACCACCCTGGTGGCTTTGGGGACCACAGGTACAGAGCTCAGCCCTGTAGAGGCCCGTGGTCACTGCCAGGGGGCGCCTCGATGCCTATGGACCCCTGAACCTCAGCACTTCCGCCACACTCAGAAGTGCTGGGGGGAAGAGGATCAGGGACACCCGGAGTGCTTCCAGATGCAGAGCCGGTACTTGCACCACACTGGGGAGTGCTGGTGGAAGATTGCCGAGAGGTACCTGGAGCACATCCGGGTGTTATAAAAGGGGCCGCTTCCCTCCATTCGATGGCTGGAGTCAGGAGAGGAGAAGGACGGAGCTCGGGAGGAGAGGCAAAGAGGCGGCTTGAAGAAAGAGAGAGACAGTGTGAGGCCTGGACTTTGAGGGAGTTTGTGGGTTGTGTGGCACTTTATTTGTAAATATATAGTGTAAATAAATGTGTGTTGGTGCTTTTCAACATGTCTACCTGTCTGTGTCCGGGGCTCGTTCCACAATAGGTAAATAAATGAGTGAATGAATGGATGGACAACTGAAAAATGGACAGATGAATGGGAAAAATGCACATATAGATGTATGATTGGATAGATGGATCAATGCATGAAAAAATGGACACGCAACTTAAGGATGGACCAGTTGATGGATAAATGGGTATATGGTTTAAGTGTGGATAAATGAACAGATAGATGGATAGATGAGTGAACAGACTGATGGAGGAGTCAATTGATAGAATAATGGACAGATGTACATATGGTTATATGGACGGATAAGTAAACAGACAGACGTATGGGTAGATGAATGGCTGAATATATAAACTGATAGATGGAAAACTGACAAAAAGAAGTGGATGAATGGATGGAGGGGTTGATTAGTAGATAGGAGAAGGGTTAAATAACTCCTCATAATACTGCCATTCTTGTTCATAGTCTTGTCACTTCTCGGCTGGACTACTGCAATTCACTCCTCTTTGGTCTCCCTAATAAATCTCTTCACAAGCTTCAGTTAGTCCAGAATTCTGCAGCACGTATCATCACTGGAATCCCATCTTTTCACCATATTACTCCGGTCTTGCAGCAGCTTCATTGGCTCCCGATCAAGTTTCGTATTGATTTTAAGATTCTGCTACTAACTTTTAAGGCCATCCATAACCTCGCACCTCCATATCTGTCTGACCTTCTATATGTTGCCATTCCATCCCGTAACCTTAGATCCTCTTCCTCCACCCATCTGACCGTTCCTCCCGCCCGTCTAACCACCATGGGGAGCAGAGCTTTCAGCCGTTCTGCTCCCAAGCACTGGAACTCATTACCTGCGGATCTCCGAAATATCAAATCATAGTCATCTTTCAAATGTAAACTTAAAACACATTTGTTTAAAATGGCTTTTTCTTCTTCCTCCTAATTATAGTGGTTTTGTTTGGTTTTAATTTTTAGATTTTCTGATGTTTTAAGTTGTTTATAATTGTGTTTTGTATTTATTTATTTATTTATTTATTGTTTGTTTGGTGAGCGGCATGGTGGCGCAGTGGTAGCGCTGCTGCCTCGCAGTTAGGAGACCTGGGTTCGCTTCCCGGGTCCTCCCTGCTTGGAGTTTGCATGTTCTCCCCGTGTCTGCGTGGGTTTCCTCCCAAAGTCCAAAGACATGCAGGTTAGGTGGATTGGCGATTCTAAATTGGCCCTGGTGTGTGGGTGTGTTTGTGTGTGTCCTGCAGTGGGTTGGCACCCTGCCCAGGATTGGTTCCTGCCTTGTGCCCTGTGTTGGCTGGGATTGGCTCCAGCAGACCCCTGTGACCCTGTGTTCCGATTCAGCGGGTTGGAAATTGGATGGATGGATGTTTGTTCGGTGTCCTTGAGTTCTCTGAAAGGCGTCTTGTATAAATAAAATGTATTATTATTATTATTAAATAGATAGAAGGGCAAAAAGACATTGGAAAGGAGGAATGCACAGATTGAGTTGACCAACAGATGGATGGATGTCCCATACGGCTCTGCCCGCGTAGTAATGAAACAGGACAAACTTTAAAAATAACAATTTAAAAAAAATGCAGTCATTTATATAGAAAAGAATTTATATTGATTGCTTTCGTATCTGAGGGCCTCTTGATATACAAAATTGTTGGTGTTGCTATCCGGTACGAGAATGTAGCTGTGATCTCTTTGCCAAAAATGTAAAAAGATTTTAACCCTCAGATGGTATTGTGTCTGTTTTTTCACCAATCATGTAAAATGCCTAAGCTGATTTTCAGTTAATTCTGCATTTAGGTGGCCGTTGGTGCTTCTTAAAACACAGGTTATACCAGTAGTCATCGATTTAACAACCTGTGCATATTATGACCATTTGACTTACGGCCACTAACCCATGTCACGGGCAAAAGACTTTTTGCCACAACATCTCTGCATGCCGTGACTCATTCATCTCAATCTCACTTTATTACCTGCAGCAGTTTCAACAACAACATTTATTTCTATAGCACCTTCTCATACAAATGATGTAGCTCAAAGTGCTTCACATGATGAAGAAAGAGAAAAAAGACAAAATAAATATGAATTAAAATTAGGGAATACTAATTAACATAGAATAAAAGTAAGGCCTGATGGCCAGGGAGGAGAGAAAAAACAAAAGAAAACTCCAGACAGCGGGAGAAAAAAATAAAAATCTGCAGGGGTTCTGGGGCCACGAGACCACCCAGCCCTGTCTAGGCATTCTACCTAACAATCAGTTCTCATGGTATTCACATGGAAGGACTTGATGATGACGGTCATGTGGACCTCTGACTTTTAATCCATCAATGGAGGGACATCACGGTGCTTTGATTAGGTGGTGGTGGTGCAGATTGCCACTAGAGAAAACTGAGAGAAAGTAGGGGTTAGTACGGATTACGGAGTCACCAGGAATGATAATGATAATTAAATACATATACAGAATATCAGGGTTAAACTAAAATGAATCTATGAGAAAGCCATGTTAAAGTAATGAGTTTTTAGTAGTTTTTTAAAGTGCTCCACCATATCAGCCTGGCGAATTTCTATCAGTCAGCTATTCCAGATTTGAGGTGCATAACAGCAGAAGGCCACCTCACCACTTCTTTTAAGTTTAGCTTTTGGAATTCTAAGCAGACCCTCATTTGAAGATCTAAGATTACAACTTGGAGGCCTTCTGAAATATAGTATGGAGTCAGATTATTTAAGGCTTTGTAAACCATCAGCAGTATTTTAAAGTCAATTCTAAATGACGATGGTAACCAGTGTAGTGACATCAGAACTGAGGTGATGTGCTCAGATTTTCTTTTCCTAGTTAAGATTCTAGCAGCTGCATTCTGCACTATTGATGTCTTTTTTGGGTGGTCCTGAGAGGAATGCGTTACAGCAATCCATCCATCCATCCATTATCCAACCCGCTATATCCTAACTACAGGGTCACGGGGGTCTGCTGGAGCCAGTCCCTGCCAAGACAGGGCGCAAGGCAGGAAACAAACCCTGGGCAGGGCGCGCACACACACACCAAGCACACACTAGGGACAATTTAGGATCGCCAATCCACCTAACCTGCTTGTCTTTGGACTGTGGGAACACCGGAGAAAACCACGCAGACAGGGGCAGAACATGCAGGGAGGACCCTGAAAGTGAACCCAGGTCTCCTAACTGCGAGGCAGCAGCGCTACCCACTGCGCCACCGTGCCGCCCTACAGTAATCTAGCCCACTGAAAACAAAAGTGTGAACTCATTACTCAGCATCTTGCAATGTTATAAGAGGTCTAACTTTTGCTATCTTTCTTAAGTGACAAAATGCTGTCCTGGTAATCTGATTAATATGTGATTTAAAATTCAGGTCAGAGTCAATAGTTACCCCTAAATTCTTTAACTCCATCTTGACTTTTAATCCTAATGCATCAAGTTTATTTCCAATAACCTCATTAATAACCTCATTTCGACTATATTCAGTTACATTTGTCTTACAATTACAGGAAAAATGCAATTGACCTCAACAAAAAAATGAAGGTGATCAAGCAGTATGAGGGAGGAGAAAAAAGTGAGTGCGATCATATTGAGACTTTATTATCCTGTTGCACACGCTATTGGTATTGAATCCGGCTAACCTCTGAAGTTTCTACATTGTGACTCAATGATGTGCCGCTCTGTGCAAAATGTCACGAAGGAGTAATAAAAGCACACTGAACTCCTTTATCTGCTAATGTTTATTACTGACAGGCTGACATGTTAAAAACAGAAAACATACGAGTGCTCAAACTCTGCTGGTACACGCTGAACAATTAACACAATGAACACAGGGAGAGGCTCACGCTAATGACGTATCATAACACAGGCAAAGAGAGGATTTATGAAGCCGTTAAAGGTTCAGCACCCATGTGAGCAACTGTAATAATGAAACAAAAAAAAAATAAATAATAAGTTACACAAAAAAAAGAAAATCTAAGCTAAGAATAATGATAAAAAAAGGATATAAAACTAACAATTTAACTTGAGGAACTTGCAGTACTATACATACGGTCAGGTTTGAACACATCTAGCGGTCCGTGTTCTGTCCAGATCTACATACGAGTGGTCTGTCAGAACCAAACGTAGTCGCAAGTCGATGGCTACCAGTTTGAAAAAATGAATGGGTTTGGAGGTTATAATAATGGGCAACCCAAAAACCATGCATTATTCCATTGTCGCTCTTAATGTAATTTTGCCTTCTATAATAATATTGGCAACCATACAACCTGATAAAATGGTGATGTGTAATTCAGGTGGCACACAGACTTGCAGTTACTTAAAATGTCTCTAGTTAAGGCATCGTTGGTGAAACACCTTAAAGTCCAGAGTACATGACATTTTCTTCAGTAACTGCTACCTGAAAGTGTGGACTGAAGCCTCCAAACCCAAGTTCTAAATCCAGCATTTCTGCTAAAACTGACCTGTGTTCTTTACTAAAGACCAGCTCACTTTTCTCCATTTTATTGCATGGAGAGTCATAGGCTGTCTTTTTGAACAACTGGTCAGTCAGGTTTCGAATTACTGGACCTAAGTGTGTGTGGTTTTTAATTACTGCTGGCCCTAGCACAGCTGTTAGGACCTTCACACCGATGTGCATTCCTGGCTTGCTAGCTGAGCTTCCTGCTGCACCATCCCCCATCCTTTGTTCTTTGGCTTGTCCTGTTTCATTCAAACCAACTCCTAAACTGGTGCACTTTCTTTCCAACTCAGCCATTCTTGCACTAGCACATTCAGACCTTTCACACACAAGCACTTGAATTCCTTTCATTTCCATTGTTCTTTGTTTTAATTCCACACTTTCTTTACTCAGTATCCTTAAGCCAATATCCAGTTCATGCCCTCTAGTCAACAATTGCCATTCACACTCACCAGCTCCTCTGCCTTCTATCTGATCTCTTTGTCCTAAATCAAAATTCAATGCAGCACTGGTTACCTTTCCTAACAGTGGTGAAATATCTATCAGTGTAGCATGCTCTTTAAATACTGGACAGACCTCAGAATTACTGGAGATTGTGGTGCAGTGGAGAATAAAGGAAGAAAACACCCTTGCTGTTTTCCTTCCTTTCATCTCTCTCCTTTTCCTCACACTCACATTCCCACTTTTTATCTGAGCACTCATCTGTCTCATGTAAGTCACCCACCCATGTTTTAGGGTTCCAGTCCGATCTGGTTACTGTTGCCCTAACTTTCACCATGGATGGTTTACATTTCTTTTTTCCACTTCTTTCACTGCTTTCTACTTTAGCAGCGGATGTTCTACATGCTAACACTTCACAATTATCACACCAACTGTTACATCTTTCAAAACTCTCACTCAACATTCCATAACTTTCATTCACTTTGCTATTTTCTTCCTTATCATGATCTTCCTTATTACCAATAATACAAGCTAGTAAACCTCTTATAACAGCAGCTGTCTTCTTTAAACCTGATCTCTGTTTTCTTGCTTTTAATCCTTCCAGCCCCTTCCATTTTGTGGCACACTCAGCTCAGCTTCTGAACAGTGTTTTGAAGGTGGGGGTAAAACTTGCTCAGATAAAAGTGCTGTGTTCAGATAATTGTTATATATAATTGTTATATATAATTGTTATATATGTTATAAGTCAATTGGTTCCTCCCTTGGCTTATGTCTGCGTTGGTTCTTTACTCTGTCTTTCTTGTTTAATTTTAAGTAGTGTTCATTTTTCATGGTCATTTCTATTAATATTGTTCTTACCATTTCTTATTTAATAGATATGTTTAATGTATAATTAAGTTGATATGATTTTTGTTGCTTGTTTCTTTGTGTATTTATTTATTTCTTGATTTATTTATTTCAGTGACACCCCATGCAACACTAAATATGTGATGAAATGTAAACTTGTCAAAGCTTAGAGGGTGGGCTCTAGCAAGTGCTGTGCTCAGATAATTGTTATATATAATTGTTATATATAATTGTTATATATGTTATAAGTCAATTGGTTCCTCCCTTGGCTTATGTCTGCGGTTCTTTACTCTGTCTTTCTTGTTTAATTTTAAGTAGTGTTCATTTTTCATGGTCATTTCTATTAATATTGTTCTTACCATTTCTTATTTAATAGATATGTTTAATGTATAATTAAGTTTTGTTTTTTTTTGTGATATGTCATTTATTTATTGTTTCTATGTGTGTGACTGTGTTCTGCTATGTTTCTTGTATTTTCTGTGTGGATCCCCAAGAGGTAGAGCCACCCCCAGCCTTTAAAAGCAGGTTGGGAAACTGAGTGCCTGGTGGTTCATTGAATGCGCCTTGGAGGACGGTTGTGTAAGATTTTCTCTATTTTTTTTTTTACTAGAGTTTCTTATCTTTTGCTTCTATTTGCTGGATTTTTCTTTAGAATTTCGTTTTGGGATTTGTCAGTCAGTCATTCAGTTCCCAACCTGCTATATCCTAACACAGGGTCACGGGGGTTTGCTGGAGCCAATCCCAGCCAGCACAGGGCGCAAGGCAGGAACAAATCCCGGGTGTACCGCCAGCCCACCGCAGGACACACAAACACACAAACACACCCACACACCGAGCACTCACTAGGGACACTTAGGATCGCCAATACACCTAACCTGCATGGCTTTGGACTGTGGGAGGAAACCGGAGCACCCGGAGGAATTTTACTTTTCTTTTCTTGTAGTTTTCTCTTTGATATCTTGTAAAGTACTTTTGAGTTATATTCTGTTTATGAAAATATGCTGTTGGTGGTCTCATCAGACCACAGACCCTCCTTCCAGCCGAGATGTCCTGTGCATTTTTCCCCTTTCCCACTTTGCCATAAACCTGTGACTGGTGAAGCACCTGGGCACAGTTCTTGTCTGCACAGTCACCTTGCCATTTCACTATGAGAGTTATATTTTGGGCAAAATGAAATAAATAAATAAGTATGCAAGTAAATAAATGCGTTGTGAAATGTGGCAGTAAATTAAAACAAAATGACATGTGAGAATAAAAAAAATGAAATGTGTCCTGGCATATGATTTTTGTTGCTTATTTCCTTGTGTATTTATTTATTTCTTGATTTATTTATTTCAGTGACACCCCATGCAACACTAAATATGTGATGAAATGTAAACTTGTCAAAGCTTAGAGGGTGGGCTCTAGCAAGTGCTGTGTTTCGACTGGTGAATCACCAGTGAAAGTGAAACGCATGATTAAAGTTGTGTCTGTGCCAAGAAAAAGCTGCCCAGAGTGACTGCACGAAGCAGCAACTTCAGTTCAAGAAGCTCCAAATTCATCATCAGGAGTCTGCGCTTGAAGTCAGTCAGTCAGTCTTCAACCCACTATATCCTAACACAGGGTCACGCTGGAGCCAATCCCAAGGCAAGGAACAAATCCCGGGCAGGGCGCCAGCCTACACTCACCCATACACTGAGCACACACTAGGGACAATTTAGGATCACCAATGCACCCAACCTGCATGTCTTTGGATTGTGGGAGGAAACCCACGCAGACACAGGGAGAACCTGGGAAGCGAACCCGGGTCTCCTTACTGCGGGGCAGCAGCACTACCCTTGCGCCACTGTGCCACCCCATTTTTATTTTTAATTTATTTTATCCATTAGCCTTTTGGCATTTCTTTTTGTTGTCGATAAATACTGTCCTTTATAAAAATTTCTTTTCAGGCTTCTCGCTCTTGTGAGGCATACTTAATGATTTTTGCTAATATTCTTGACATATTTTTTGGACATTTCTAATTATTTTGCTAATTCTCCTTGGTTGGGGCCTTGTAAGCTGAAGCCTTCCAGTTTGCTAGGGTCAGGCTCACATGGGGTAAGACTGATTTTTGGCCAGACTAGTTAGAATTCTGGTAGGTTTTTTGTTGGTACTTTTGAAGGCCTCTTCCATTTTGATGCTAGAATCACAGTAGTTATGTTTCATTAGGTTTTATTATTTTTTGCGGTGATTTCTGCCATGATATACTTGGGTGTTTTGGTGTTTTTGACCTAAGGAATTTCATCATTATTTTTTTTAATTTTGAAGTAACCTGACAAAAGTTACAATTTTTTAACATGTTGCCGCAACGCCACCTTTGTTTAAATTGGGCTTTGCCTTTTTTTTTTTGGACTACTACTTCATCCGTTCCCATAGTAAAGTGCACAGAATCTCTCGGGGCTTGTCAAAGGAGTGATGGTACAAAGTTTTCCTGCTTTTACAGATGAAAATCCAAAAACCCTTGCCATTAGCACCCTGGTTAATGAGTCTTTGCTCCTGTTCCTGATATTTTGCTTTTGTTTAGTGTTTCTGTTAGTAACGTAAGATCAGCTTGATTTTCAGTTCTCATCTCGACTTATTTCTTTCTTTTTTTTTGTATTTATTATCCATTTTCCTGTCTCCTTAAAGCAGTGTTTCTCAAATAGTGGGGCGCGCCCCCTGTGGCTCCGTCAAGGGGGGCGCGTTTTATTTTTCTTTTACATTTTTTTGAATTTAGAATGCACTTTAAATCTTTTCTGTTACATTTAATAAAGCTATTCTTTGTTGTAAATTGGTCCATATTTCTTTCTTTTTTATTCTCTTATACGTTAATAAGGATACAGTGTTATGCAGAGGTGTACTTATAACAATTTTATAGACAAATGATACTATTTATAGTATGTTTTCTTCTTCCTAGGGGAGGCATGACAGAAAATAATTGAGAAGCACTGCCTTAAAGTCAGTATAAGCTGGGTCAAAGTTCATGAAATACTGCATACTTACAGGGTAAGTCAAAACTATGTTGACATTTGAATGGCAGAAACAATTTATTCACAAAACATACTTTATATGTGCAAGATGATTTACAGAAATGTCTCAACGTGTCCGCCATCATGTTCAACACACAAAAATCAATGAGCAACAGTACCATTTAGAGCCTGGACACACATTTTGCGGGGAAGAGATGATGGCACAGTTTGCATTCTCTCCTTCAGGTCACTGATGTCACAATATACGCCCTCCTTCACCATACCCAGAAATTACAGGGTGTCAAATCAGGGGAGTATGGAGGCCATGGCAATGGTCCACCACGAGCTAGCCAGTGACCTGTAAAGGTGTGTTCAAGATAAAAATAAGCCATTAGTGTTAACACCATTTTGACTCACCCTGTGTAATCTCAGCTTTAAGGTCCTTCAAAAGTCCCACTGAGACTTGGGTTTGTAATGAGGTGTGCACACAAAATTAAGACCATTGTGTCAATGAAAATGGGGGGGACCAACACAAAAACTGCAATGCCTACATTCAGGTTGTATTCACGTTAATGTTTATTCCATTTAAAGCATGTAACTTCAACTTTATTGTCATATATACTCAGTACAATGAAAATCTTATTCTGAGAGTTCTCCGGCAATAAATAAGAATACACAACATGAAACAAAAACACCTCAGGTTCAAAAAAACAAACATATGTGTGCACATGCAAACAAATAAATAAATGATTCAGTGTAAGCTCTGCAGGTATAAGATCTCAAGAAGGCCTTCCAGACATGAGCAAGCCTGTAGTGCTGACGCGAGGGTCAGTGGATGGGTCTTATTTATAAGCCTCATGAGGTTAGGTAGAAAACGGTCTTTCAGCCTTGTTGTTCTATGATCTTGTGGCGTCTTCCTGATGGCAGCAAATATGAACAGTTCATATAGTGGGTTGGTTGTGTCCTTAATAATGTTATGGCCCCTCTGGAGTGTTAGAACATTAGAACACTCTAGAAGAGAACAGGCCATTTAACCCAACAAAGCTCGCCAGTCCTATTCACTTATTTCCTCCAAGAAAACATCAAGTCAAGTTTTGAAAGTCCTTAACGACTTACTGTCTCACTGTCTGCTACACTACTTGGTAGGCTTAGTCCAAGTGTCTATCATTCTTTGTGCAAAGAAAAACTTCCTAATGTTTGTGCGAAATTTACCCTTAACAAGTTTCCAACTGTGTCCCCGTGTTCTTGATGAGCTCATTTTAAAATACAAGTCTCGATCCACTGTACTAATTCCCTTCATAATTTTAAACACTTCAATCATGTCACCTCTTAATCTTCTTTTGCTTAAACTGTAAAGGCTCAGCTCTTTTAATCTTTCCTCATAATTCAATCCCTGTAGCCCTGGAATCAGCCTCATCGCTCATCTCTGGACCTTCTCTAGTGCTGCTATGTCCTTTTTTGTAGCCTGGAGGCCAAAATCAAGATGAGGCCTCACCAGTGCATTATAAAGGTTGAGCATAACCTCCTGTGACTTGTACTCCACACATCAAGGCGCTATATAACTTGACAGTCTGTTAGCCTTCTTAATGGCTTCTGAACACTGTCGGGAAGTTGATAGTGTAGAGTCCACTATGACTCCTAAATCCTTCTCATAAGGTGGACTCTCGACCACACATTGTGGATTCAAACTTCACATTTTTACTTCCTATGTGTAATACTTTGCATTTACTGACATTAAATTTCTTCTGCCATAAATCTACCCAAGCCTGTATGCTATTCAGGTCCTTCTGTAATGATAGGACGGATTCCAAATTATCTGCTAATCCAACTATCTTGGTATCATCTGCAAACTTAACCAGCTTTTTACTTATATTCCTATCTAAATCATTTATATATATTAAAAATAGCAGCGGCCCTAACACTGCCCCCTGTGGAACACCACTCTTAACATCGGCCAGTTCTGATGAGGTTCCTTGCACCATCACCCTCTGCTTCCTGTGTCTGAGCCAATCTTGCACCCATCTAAAAATATCACACTGAACTCCCACTTCTTTTAATTTGATGCCCAACCTCTCTTGTGGCATGTTATCAAATGCTTTCTGAAAGTCCAGATAAGTCTATACTAATAAAAAGCAAAGCCCTCACTCACTCATCACTAACTCTCCAACTTCCCATGTAGGTTGAAGGCTGAAATTTGGCAGGCTCATTCCTTACAGCTTACTTACAAAAGTTAAACAGGTTTCATTTCGAAATTCTACACATAACGGTCATAACGGTCGACAACGTCCGCCATGTTTGACTTTCTTATTTATGGCCCCATCTTCACAAAATTTTTTAGGCGGCTTCCCTGCGCTAACCGAAACCGATGTACTTACTTATTTCAGTGGTATGACACCACTGTCGGCTGCCATATTGAACTTTCCAACGTCACTAATTCTCCAACTTCCCGTGTAGGTAGAAGGCTGACCCCATCTTCACGAAATTTGGTAGGTGGCTTCCCTGCGCTAAACGAAACTGATGTACGTACTTATTTCGGTGGTATGACGCCACTGTCGGCCGCCATAGTGAACTTTCCAATTTTTACTTATGGGCCCATCTTCAAGAAATGTGGTACGCGGGTTGCCAACGCTAACTGAATCCTACTTACGTACATATATACGTCCATAGCCTGCAGCTCGGTCACCGTGTGAGGCGGCATTGGGTCCCCCATCACCACGCCTCCCACGTTGTTGGCTGCCTGCCTATATAAGGCCGTCCGTCGCTCCAGTCTCTACATTCCCTTCCTTGCTTCGCCACGGGATTCATGTCTCCCTGCTGATAACTGCAGCCTTTTTATTTAATCTATGGCTTCTCCGCTGTTTTATTGTTCATTTATTACGATTATAGTTATTGTGTAGGTATTTTAGACTTACTTTACATTGTTCAGGTACCCATTTCCTTTATCGCTCCAGCCGCATTCCCCATTAACATGTCTATCGAGGTGATCACCATCGATCAAAGAACTGTCACTTACCGAGTGGTTTCCATGCCCGGAGATGGCACCTGCCTTTTCCATTCTCTGTGTTACATATTGCACGGCCATATCAGGCTCACTCTTGATATCCGGAGGAACATTGTGTCTTATGTATTGAATGACTGGGACAGGTTCAAGGTGTGGACTGATGACAGTACAGGAGATAATTATACTACACAGGAGCACTAGAAGAGTGAAATGCTTAAGCCCTTCACCTATGGTTCTGCATGTGAGTTGATGGCTGCCGCTGAATTGTTCGGTTGTCGCTTTCAAGTGTACCGAAATGGCCAAATATTTTACACCTTTCGACAACCGCCAATGCCTCTTAAACATCTTAGATTCACAGGTGACGATTTGAGTAGTGGACACTGATGTTTATGAATGTTTAAATTCTCAAAAGCTGGATGCGAAGTTATCGATGAAACCAGTTGTATGTTTACAACGCTTGACGAATGTCACTTCAACACAACAAGTCCTGCAAATACTAACGTAATTGAAACAAACCATGAAACTCAAACCGATTATGACAGCAGCAATCCAAGCTGTGAGATTTGAGGCAAGATTGCTTTTCACATGGCCAACTGTACGTTACACGCTCAAGAGTAAGCTCAGCGCACAGCTTGGTCATATTACAACCGGAGGGCCAAACTGACAACGTGGCTGTGGAGCCGACCCGGACACAGACAGGCGGACATGTTGTTACTCACCACCACACGTTTATTATGTACAATATTTACAATGATTTTGTCACTCAGACCCAGTTCAATAAAGTGCACAAACCCCAACACACACAGTCCTGGCCACAAATGCCTTCTTCTCGGGCCGCCTCCACTCTCCTCTCTTGCCTCGTCCTTCTTCCACCCGACTCTAGCCCTGAATGAAGGGAGACGGCCTCCTGGATGAGGTCCAGGTGGTTCCTGGCATTCCCCTCTTGGCCACGCCCCAGCGTGGCGGAAGTGCCAGCTGTTCTCCCGGCAGCTCTCCGGGTGTCCTCTTATATCTTCCCCCCAGCACTTCCTGGAGTGGCGGAAGTGCTGCGGTCAAAAGTCCCCAAGGCATTGGGGCGCCTCCTGGCGGTGACCACGGGCCCCTACAGGGTGGGGCTTCCATGCCCTGAACCCGTGGCTCCCAAAGCAACCAGGAAGGCGGCCCCCACGTGATCCCAGATGGGCACACACCCACTTCCGGTCCTTCAAGGCGTCCCGGCCGGGTCATCGCCCCTGGCATCCTCGACACTGGCATACAAAGAGATCCTTAACAAATAATTATTAGTATATTTTCCCTCAGTTTAAAAAGGTTTACTTTTCTTCTTACTGGTAATATCATAGCTATCCTTTTGTTGCCTCCTCATAGAATTCCAACATGTTAGACGACCTCCCCTTCTGAACCCATGCTGACTGTTCAGAATAACTCCTGTCCTTGTCATGTGTTGCTCAATCTTATCCTTAATAATTCCTTCCATTAATTTTCCTGTGATGCTTGTTAAGCTTACTGGCCTATAGTTGCTTGGATCTGCCCTGTCACCCTTTTTATATAATGGGATGATATTTGCCATTTTCCAGTCCTTTGGAATCTCTCCAGTGCACAGTGACTTCCTAAAAATATGTGTCAAGGGTTTATATATGTACTCACTAGCCTCCTTAAGAACACGAGGATAAATATTATCTGGGCCTGGTGATTTGTTTGATTTCATCTTATTTAATCTGAGCAGCACTTCTCCCTCTACAATTTCCAAATCCCTCAGTACCTCCTTAGTAGTTGTGTTTACCTCTGGCAGGTTATCCACTTGCTCACTTGTAAACACCTCAGAAAAATGTAAGTTTAGGGCATCTGCTATTTCATTGTCTGTATCTTTTAATTCCCCTTTACTATTCCTGATGAACTTGACCTCCTCCTTAACTGTTCTTTTACTACTAAAATACTGAAAGAATCTCTTGGGGTCTTCTTTAGCCTTATCTGCTATATTCCTCGCCAACTGTCTTTTAGCCTCTCTGATATCCTTCCTAATGGTTGCCCTCATTTCTCATACTGATATCCTTCTGCTACGGTTCTCTTTGCAGTCATTAGTCTTATATGCCTTATACAGCAGTTTTTCCTTTGCAACTTCTTTTTAAATCTTTATTAATCCATCGTGGAGATTTTTTAGTTTCCTATTACTTCCAAATTTAGGTATGTATCTGTCCTGCATTACATGTAAAACATTTTTAAACCTGTTCCACTGCTCCTCGACTGTCTCCACATTTAAAAGCTTATCCCAGTCTATCCTACTTAGACTTTGTCGCATCTGCTCAAAATTAGCCCTACTAAAGTTCAACTTAACAATTTTAGTCTTTGCATCTGTACTCTTACAAAATACTGAGAATTGTATTACATTATGGTCACTTGACCCTAGTGGTTCAATCACCTCTACACCCTCAATTCTATCCTGATTATTACAGAATACTAAATCCAGACAGGCTTCACCCCTTGTTGGTGCTTTAACATGCTGTGTTAAAAACAGTCGCGATTACTTCTAAAACTCCTGCTCTTGTGCTCCTCCATCTGTAAGGTTATCCCAGTTAATATTTGGATAATTAAAGTCCCCATGACTATAATATCCCCTGTAAACTTGCCTTTTGATATTACTAAAAAGATGTGTGTTGAAATTACTGTCTGAATTGGGTGGTCTATAACACACTCCTAAAATAAGACCTTTTTCCCTAATATTTTCCAGGCGAAGCCACATGTCCTCACTAAGATGGGGCTCATCATCCAACTGAAGATGACTTACATTTAATTCCTGTTTGGCATAAACAGCAACCCCACCTCCTTTTCTGTTCTGTCTATCCTTCCTAAAAAATGTGTATCCCTCTATGTTACACTCATCCCCATCTTTGTTATTTAGCCAGGTTTCCGTTATTACTATAATATCATAATTGTGCTCTGCTACATACAACTCCAACTCACTTACCTTATTTTTGATACTTCTAGCATTAAGGCAAGCTATTTTTAATGTGTTAATCCTTCTATCTTTACGTGTTTGCTTAAAATTTACATTACTATGCATTTTTATTTCTACACCATTGTTTGTTCTTCAATGTATAGATCTAAATCTGACCTGTCCTAAACTCCCTGCCCCCCCATTCCCTAGTTTAAACAATCCTCGACTAGCCTACACATACGCCTCCCCAATACATTGGTGCCCTCCGGTTCAGATGTAACCCGTCACGGCGGAACAGGTCCCATCTGTTCCAAAAGGAGTCCCAATGCCCCATAAACCTATACCCTTCTACCCTGCATCAAGATTTGAGCCACGCGTTAAACCTTCTAATCTCCTCAATCTTACCTGGACTGGCGCGTGGCACAGGCAGAACTTCGGAGAAGCTTTATATGCCTTATAAAGCAGTTTTTTCCTTTGCAACTTCTTTTTAAATCTTTTTTAATCCACCATGGAGTTTTTTTTAGTTTCCTATTAATTCCAAATTTAGGTATGTATCTGTCCTGCATTACATATAAAACATTTTTAAATCCTGTTCCACTGCTCCTCGACTGTCTCCACACTTAAAAGCGTGTTCTGGTGTTTGTAGATGTCCTCTAGTGCAGTAAGTTCTGTTCCAATGATACTTTGTGCCAGTTTTACCGCCCACCTTGCCTTGTGGTCCCAAGTTGCACTGTTCTCAAACCAGACTGTGATGGAGTAGATGAGGATCTTCTCAATCGTGCATCTTTAGAAGTTGCTGATGATAATGCTTGGCATGCCAGACTTCTTCGGCCCTCTCTGAAAATACAAAGACTTCTAGGCTTTCCCCACCAGGTCTGTGTTGTTGTCGCTCCAAGAGAGATCCTCAGAGATGCTAATGCCAATATAATTGAATTATGGCTGCTCTCTCCACCTCATATTTAATGGATTTTCAGAAATGTAATTGGGGAGTGTAAGGGCCAACACCACAAAAAGCAAGTTTTACACTAAAACAACAGAGTGGATGTTCATTAAATTTTTCACATGTGTTACACATCCATCCATCCATTTTCCAACCCGCCGAATCCGAACACAGGGTCACGGGGGTCTGCTGGAGCCAATCCCAGCCATGTATTAACATATACAGCTGATTAAGTAGTAGAGGAAACAACTTAAAAAGCATTCGTCTTTGTTTACTGTACTGTTCATCCATTATCCAACCCACTATATCCTAACTACAGGGTCACGGGGGTCTGCTGGAGCCAATCACTGTACTGTACATGTCATATCAATTACTCAACAAGCCACTCAGTTAATTATGGTGGGCTTATTCATGAATAAATGAAGCCACCCTAAACCAGGAAATACAAAGAAGTGGCATACTGTAAATGGTAAAGAGCCACAGTTATGGCATCCAGTCTGAAAATAAATGGAACAAATTCTCAATTGTGAGAGTAGAGGCTTTGAGGAAGAGGTAGTGGAGATGATGGATGGGACAGCCAGCAATGACAAAAAGGGTCAACATTTAAAAAACACACAAATATTTTCATTCTTTCCCGAACACATTACAAGACGGCGGATACTTTGGCTAGTGACTCTATAAACCCCTAATGAGATCGGCACTCCAGTAAACGGACTGAGCCCGTAACCCCCGGATAACAAATTGGATTAAAGACTCGCACAATAAGACTAGTTTTAGAGGCTCTGAGGTTCAAGCAGCATGACTTCTGCTGACCTTTAGAAGTACAGATGTGCCCAACACACACTGGCCATTGTTGGCTAATAGTCAACAAGCGAGTGATCCCCTCGAGGGGAAAGCTGGCTGGGGGCTGCAGGATGAGCTGTTTCAGTGCCATAACCTTGGACCTTTCATTCCAAAGGTCTGGCCAACATATTTCTTGGTGTACAAACTGGTCCTGTTTGTAGCAAAGCAGGTTTAATTGAGAGCCGTAAAAAAGCGCTGCGTTCATTTATGTTTTTTAGCTTTGTTTTACAGAACAATTTGGCTGGGGGTTCAAGTGTTGCTATAGTAACCTTCTCTTCCCTTCCCACCTCCCTATCCTGCCATTACAATAGTGCTGCAGTGGTGTGTAATGAGGCGTTTTGAGGAAAAATAAAAAAGTTCTGTCTTAAACAAATGTAAACAAACTGCAAATGTAATAATCAAGGTGGAAAAAAAGTTAGAAAACAGTTCAATATCAGAAACTAAATTAATAACAGAACATCAGAACAATTTGGATGAGAACAGGCCATTTAGCTCCGTATGTTCAGCAAACCTTTTCACTTCCAGTGGCAATTTTTCCGGAAAAATTGTGGCGAGTCCATCCCAAAATTTTCCTCTCTGTATGCAGACTTCTCCAATTTTAACAAGAACTTGTTTTGTCAATAACGAGCAAAACATGCAAGGTCATGCATCGAAAAAAAAATCAATCAAACAAATGCGATGCTGGTGTCTGGCCTGCCTTAGTGGGCATCAGATCATTGGGATTCATTTGTAGACAGCAATACTGTACTGGACAACAACGTTTTTCAGACGTTTTGCTTCCTGATTGTGGTGATTGTCATAGATGGCTTGAAGCTGAACACAAATACCGTATATATAAGTTCTCCCGTGGATAAGTCGGGACTTGATTTTACCGTATAATTTCTGGTATTTTATAATGTCGGCCGTATAAGTCGAATGCAGTAAACTCACACTATTGGTCCAAGAGATTATGATATGCTAACGCCCACCTGAGAGAGTAACCACGGAGCACGCGGCCTTTTTATTTCCGTGTATTGTGCCTACGTGACCACACGGTAATACCCAAACTATTCCGAAGCAATGTTTGTAATGATTTGTGTTTTTTGTATCTCATGCCCTCATGCACCTTTACTGTAAGAGCATCCCTTATGTACAATGGAGCATTCGATCAGAAGAAAATATGAAGCTGGTTTTAAATTAAAAGTCATTGAAGTAGCGTAAGAAATTTGTAACTGCTCTACTGCAACAAAATTCGATGCGTCTGAGAAACTGAAGCGAGATTGGAGGAAGCAAAAAAATTTTAAGTGTCACATTTTTGAACGGGCGTATAAGTCGGGTCTGATTTTATGATTGATTTTTCGGAATTCGACACCCAACTTATAAGTGAGTATATACGGTATAATTTCAGATTAACTGAAACACGAATTGTAGAAACATGAAATTAACTTTTCTTGAATTTAGTGTGTTTAACCACTTAATGATTTGTGGCTGCGTTTGTCAAGGGTTTCCATATGGTTCAAATGCAGCTATCAGGAAGGCATTCCAGCACTAGTATGACATGACTCCACAGTCCAGGTGTCTTCTTTTAAAAGATTTGAGTGAAATTCAAAGCAAACAGTTTACACAAAAAATAAATGAAAAACGTTGATGATACAAAAAAAGGTAAATTTATGGTATTCTGTTTGAGGATTAAGGATCTAGGTAACATTTCTTAAGGTTTATGTTTGTTATCTCATTCACTGCATCAATGCAGATGACATATAAACATACATAACGGTCAGAATCTTTATATCTTTAATGTTTATCTGTCTAATAGTTTGTGTTTTTTTTCTAGCTGTCTAATTTCCATCTAAGGGCTATTCTATTGTCAGACAGAGCTAACATTATTTTCCTTAACTTATAGGGTGTTAAACTGAATCTTCCATTATCTATGTTAAATCTTTCAGGGCAGATTTCGATTTTTGTCAACAGGAGGGGTTGACGGTGGTAATCAAGTGTAAACGGAGACAAAACCCACTGTTACGTTTTAGTTGGACTCTGTTTGCTAGATTGAAAGTTAGCTTCACTGGTTTGACCGAGATTCCCTACTCTCACATAAATAGCATGGAGCAAGCAACAGCAAAAATGGCATCGGCATCTAGCGAGAGATCGAAGCGAATGCATAAAGCAAAAATACTCCGTGGATGACGTTTTGCATATTATCACTGAATTATCACTTGTCGGACCCTGATTTTGATTGCAAATAAATGTGAGGTACCAGCATCAGCTGATGGTGGTGCTGAACAGGATCGTGTAGCTGACGCGCATATGGCATAATTCGCCTGGGAGGACCACCACTTACAGTGACAAGAAATACAAACCAGATTGTGATGCACTGCAACTGTGACTGCTCGGCCCACAAAGACAGCCTGGCAACCATCCTGCTGCGCATTCCTGGTGAACTGGTGGCCACAGCACACAGCAACAGATGCTTTATGTTGATTTCTGTGTGAAACCATTGCTTTGTGTTTTTTGGAAAAAAAATTCAGCCCTCAAAGAGTTAAGCTGCATTATATTCAGCTTCAAAACTAAGCAAACTAAGGAAAATTAGCCATTAATATTAACCGTAAAGGATTTGGCTCTTACATTTCCGGCTCCTAATTGGTTATTCAGAAAGCAGAGACAATTACTACATTTTACTTCTTAAGAGACAGAAATTATACTTAAATTCTAAGTACAGACTCGATCAAAAAACACAAACAAATATTTATCCTGTCAATTATTTGCTGTTTCTTCACAGGTCTGTCCAGTGTGCTGGTTTTCGTCTGCACACAAACTCTTCTGACTGTACCTTTGGGGTCTGGAATTGTCTTGATGACTTGACTCGTTACCCAAGATCTGCAAGGTGCAGCATTGTCTACCATCAAGACAATATCTTCTGGTTCAAAGTTTCCATTTTTGAGGTGCTTATAGTATTGGCAGATACTGTTTAGGTGGCACTTACCACATTAGTTCAACTGAGCTCAAAACGATTTGCTGTTGATTTTTTTGTTTATGCTCCCCAATTGATTATTCTCATTTCATTGTACAACAACTGTGGATTCAACTTGCCCTGATCCCACTTTTCCATCATTGCAATGTCCTGCTAAAATCTTTTCACGAAGTTCATCACTGACTGCACCGACATTGACAGGGAAAAAGTTCAAGTGTGTTTGCAGAACATGAATCCTTTGTGACATGTTGAACCTCATAGTTTTGTATGCTTGAAGCATGTTGTCAGCCCGCTGGATGCAGTGTGGTGCTCTGAAGTTGCCAACAACATCCTTAAATGTCTTCCACGCGATTTCCTCCCACCCCACAAACAGATCTTTAAGCCGCTTGTCACTGTGTGTCTGACTTGTGGACCAGCAAAAATTCCTGAGTTGATCTTCGCTTCAGGTTATTTGTGGAAACATCTGTCTCAAATATTGTAATCCTTCTCCTTCCTTGTTCAACACTTTTATGAAATATTTCATCAGTCCAAGTTTTATGTGAAGAGGAAGCAAAAATCTTTTTTGGGTTGACAGATGTTTTCTGTACTGCTTACGGAGCAGCCAGTTCTTTAATGTAATGAGAAACATTAGCATGGCTGTCTCATCTGCATTACTTGGAATGTCCGAGTTACAGTGCCATGACTTTTGGATTACCTCAGATGTTCCAGTTGTAGTTGTTGTACTTAATGTGTATACCTATAGAATGAGATTATAGTACAAAAATAGGCAATTATAATAAAGCCGTACCTGATAGGAAAAGTTAAGGGTTGTGTTTGTGATCAAAATCATACAATATGTTCAAAAGTGTTCATGAAACAAAATATTTGTTGACCATTATTATTGACTGTGGTGGGCTGGCGCCCTGCCCGGGGTTTGTTTCCTGCCTTGGGCCCTGTGTTGGCTGGGATTTGCTCCAGCAAACCCCCGTGACCCTGTAGTTAGGATGTAGCAGGTTGGATAATGAATGGATGGATGGATTATTATTGATGTCTGTTTTTGTTTTCATATACCGTACACCCATTTGTAGTGTAGGGAAGCAATATGAAACATAACATTCTTATACGCACGTTCAAGTTTATAGCCATGCAAAGAAACCTTAGCCAACCGTAAAGTGCATACAGGGTGGTCACAATGAAAGAAGGATGTTCCACCACGCATTAAAAAATGGAGGCTTGCCTCTCAATGTGTCATGTTTTTGGTACCACAACAGAATGGAAAAGGAGAAAGATGGGCTGAGACTAACGTCGAACTCAGCCACCAGCTGAAGCGGTGCTAAAAAGTCATTCGTCATAATCCATCATCCCCGGTAAATAACAGTCACGTAAGGCATCGAGATCTAGCAGGAAGTCGTGTTGTGTGTCGTCAGCTTTAAACTTTATTTTCAGAAATTATCTGTAATACACAAAGATTCCTAAATTAATTTTCAGTTTTACATGAGATCGTTTGCTATTCATGAAAGGACTTTTTCAGTTGATTGCAGGAGTTTCCATACACAATTGTGTTTAGTCTACAAAATTTTGTAGATCAGTTTTCACTTTTACATACAATCATTTGAGATGAATAAAAGGTTTTAGCTCAATAGTGATGTCAGGATGGAACCGCCTCCACCCATAAAGCATAAGGAATATCAGAACATTTAAAGATACATTGTTACAAAAGTAACAGAATTGACATAGAATATGAAAAATAATCGTTAAAAAAATAAGAGTGAGGCACACAATCTGCAGTTGATACGTAACAAAACTATTGAATCTAATGTCATTCTTAAAAATTAAAAAAACATATTTGTCCTTTGGATTTCCTAGACAGGCAGGTTAGAAACAATAGCATGTTTGACTTAAACATCTCTCTATTATAAAAAAAATTAAAAAAACTTGGGATGAGACTTTTTTCCTGCGACGAGACGTGATCTTTTGAACAGAGATCTTTTGAAGAGAGATGGAGAGACACTTTCACGTCCCGCGAGATGTCACATAATACTTAAAACCTTTGGAAGCAAGTCCTGTGATACACATGCAGAGCAGGTTAGAGTCGGAAAATTTGAAAGTCTCAAAAAAATGACAGTAAAGATCGCATTAGCACAAACAAACGGAAAATATTACTCAGTGAAATAACGGAACAGTGAAAAGAGATCGAATAGTGTTTGAGGATATCTGGGGGAGAAGAGACAAGGCAGTGACTTTAAAACGTTTGAAGCAGCGCACGAAATGCAGATCATGTGGTACGGGAGCAGCAGCAAGCCAACAGCTGATTGAGCAAAGAGGAGGTAAAAATAAAAGGAATTTGTTTCCCATTGTATCACCGTGGGTTTCAGAAGAGCGACCGCGTCTCATTGGGGTGCGTTCAGCCCCCTTTTTTACAACGGCGCATATTGCTTAGCGGGGATGAGGGGGAGAAAGAGGTTGGCGAGCAAAGCTCCCTAGTTTAAATTAAAAACAATCTCAGTTATGACAGAAGACTATATCTTCAAATACTGTACTTAATATGTTATAATTGTGCTTAGTTTCTAATTTTTATGTCATTTAATAAAAAGACTATCAGGATACCTGTCAAAGGTGGGTAATAGAATGATTAAAGTTAATTTTTAGCTATCTCTTGCCCTATGTATACCTTCAGTGCCTTTTCTTGGTATTTACGTGTCTGAACATTTCTTTCCCGGAGCTCCATCTCTCGAACGCGTTCCTGTAAAGTTTGCTTCAGAGACTTTCTTGATTTTCGAGGGGGCGCCTTCCTCACCTCCTGTCCTGTTTTATACTTGCTGTCTTTGAAGGTGACTCTCACATGATCAGACACCTGTAGTCCTCCTCGTGCGCCTCACACTTTCTCTTTCATCGTGTCAACAAAGCCAAACTGACCAATCGGATTGCCCTCAGGGACTGAGCACACGGACCTTAGTATTTTATTATATACTGTGTAAGGTATCTCCATTTAAAGCTAATGATACAATGTTTTTTTGGGTTGCTGAATCCATTCCCAGTGTTACTTTTTGAGTTTTGGTCCTGTTTACATGAAGTTTAAACTCATTTGTATGTTATTTCAACACCATCCTGGTTTTCACACGCGCTGCCATTCTGTTGTTCAGTTGCCACCACATTATATTTTATATGGTAAAGGTCGATGTGTTGCATCTACACCATGATGGCATAAAAGGTCAGGTCCAGATGTTTCTGTGTGCTGCTGCCAGGTTTCTAAGGGCTCGTTTATGCTTCACGCTCAGAACGCGCACGCATCATGTCTGCCACACGTTCCCAGCGTTCATTTGATGTGTCCTCTGAGCAGGTCCTCAGAAATTAACGCCACATGTGCGCGACAAGCAGTACCAGTAAAAAGTCGGGGGGTGCAGTGTGATAAAAGTCGGAATGTGATGTTAGAGTCTCTGTTTACTATCTACATGTGATGATAGAAAGCCTCTATGCGGGTCCTACGGGATCTATGTGCGCGCTTCGATGTTTGATGAATGGTTCAATGTGGTGAAGCAAAATGGCGACATACAAATGCATTTGTGGTGCTTTTATATTCAAATGTTGCATGTTCCCCATCGTGGTGAAACGATGCATTTTAAAAGTCTCTACCATCCTCGGTGCCGTCTTTTTTTATTTGCACCTTCACAACAGCAGCAGAATGTACAGCAGCATATTTGAGCCACAGAGAAAAAAATGAAGGACATGGTGAAAAGGTGAATTTTGTGATTAAAGTGGTGGAAATTTCGGCTTTAATCTTGAAATGTCCACTTTAACCTCATAGTTTACTTTATCATTAAAGTAGACTTAATTAATTAATCCGACCTAGGTGTTAATCGATACGAGCTTCTGGGGCTTCCTCCTGACCTGGCAGGAGTGGCAAGAAGCAATAGATCACCATACAGAACACATTAAACATATGATATTCCAACTCTCTACACATTTAGAATCCTTAGATTTATATTTGATATCACTTTCATGATAAAATGCATTAACGTATGTATGTTATATTTTACAGATAAATCATTAAATTTGGGGTGGCGCAGCGGTAGCACTGCTGCCTCACAGTTAGGAGACTCGGGTTCACTTCCCGGGTCCTCCATGCGTGGAGTTTGCATGGTGTCTGCGTGGGTTTCCTCCCACAGTCCAAAGACATGCAGGTTGGGTGCGTTGGCGGTTCTAAATTGTCCCTAGTGTGAGCTTGGTGTGTATGTGTGCTCTGTGGTGGATTGGTGCCCTGCCCGAAGTTTGTTTCCTGCTTTGTGCCTTGTGTTGGCTGTTATTGGCTCTGGCAGACCCCTGTGACCCTGTAGTTAGGATATAGCGGGTTGGAGGATGGATGGATGGATTATTAAATGTGTTTAAATAATGAATACTGTTAATAATTACACACATGGGGGTGACATGGTGGGGGAGCGGTAGCCCTGCTGTTTCGTAGGGAGTCACGTCGCTGGTGTTCCCTGCCAGGAGTTTAGAAGTTTGCAAGTTGGGTTTCCACAGTGGGCTCCAGTTTCCTTCCAAAGATGTGCAGATTTGGGGATTTGGTGACACTAAAATGACTCCAGTGTATGTGGGTACTTGTATTCACCTTGCAATGAGCTGATGCCTCGTCCAGGGATTGTTTCTGCCTTGTGCCCAATGCTAGCTGGAATGGGCACATCCCTGGATTGATGGATTTAATCATTAAACATCCTTTTCAGAGATATTGTGGCAAGGTGTCACCGGAATTTAATGGGCGTTTCAGGCAATTCACAGCACAGCGAAGCTAGACCTGTTCTCACTGTGATGATATCTCAGACTGCCACCTGATGGAGTCCCCCAGATTTACGTAAAGTACACGCACAAGTATGAACAGTACAACGCTTGTGTAGCAGTATCGTCCACTGGAGCACGCATTGCGTCACGTGAAGTATGAACCTGGCCTAACAGGCACAAAAACAGAATCACATCACACTATATAATATAGTCACACACATGCGCTTAGGAGGCAGTCAGCAAGCCCTGAGGTGAGTGAAACATCACGAGACGAAGGGTTCCTTTGCGGTATTAACACCTCTCTCTCTTTTTCATCAGACCAAAAGAAGAAAAATAACCAGATAAACTTAACTCACACACTTCCGGGTTCGCAAAACGGCCGCCAAACGTCACTTCCTCATCAGGCTCCGTTGTGATGACGTCACTTCTGCCACATCATCACTTTCAGTCTCCTTTTGATGATGGCACATCCGTCTTGCAGTTACAATGTCTTCTCCTTCCATATCATTTCCACCCACTATTTTATTCCATTATAAAAATGCCTTGTGTATATTTTTCTGGTGTCAATTGCTGTTTAAAGTAAATTGATCAGTATTTTACATTCAATTCTTTAATTTGTCCATTGGGCATTATACGGGGATAGTCCCCAACTCTTTTTCAGTTGTGAAAGTCTATATAGTAAGTATAGGTATATATACAGTGCATCTGGAAAGTATTCACAGCGCATCACTTGTTCCACATTTTGTTATGTTACAGCCTTATTCCAAAATGGATTCAATTCATTTTTTTCCTCAGAATTCTACACACAACACCCCATAATGACAACGTGAAAAAAGTTTACTTGAGGTAAACTTGATAGATCAATTGAGAAAGCACATGTACATAAGTACTCACAGCCTTTGCCATGAAGCTCCAAATTGAGCTCAGGTGCATCCTGTTTCCCCTGATCATCCTTGAGATGTTTCTGCAGCTTCATTGGAGTCCACCTGTGGTCAATTCAGTTGACTGGACGTGATTTGGAAAGGCACACACCTGTCTATAGAAGGTCCCACAGTTGACAGTTCATGTCAGAGCACAAACCAAGCATGAAGTCAAAGGAATTGTCTGTGGACCTCCAACACAGGATTGTCTCGAGGCACAAATCTGGGGAAGGTTACAGAAAAATTTCTGCTGCTTTGAAGGTCCCAATGAGCACAGTGGCCTCCATCATCTGTAAGTGGAAGAAGTTCGAAACCACCAGGACTCTTCCTAGAGCTGGCCGGCCATCTAAACTGAGGGATCGGAGGAGAAGGGCCTTAGTCAGGGAGGTGACCAAGAACCCAATGGTCACTCTGTCAGAGGTCCTCTGTGGAGAGAGGAGAACCTTCCAGAAGGACAACCATCTCTGCAGCAATCCACCAATACCTGTATGGTAGAGTGGCCAGACAGAAGCCACTCCTTAGTAAAAGGCACATGACAGCCCGCCTGGAGTTTGCCAAAAGGCACCTGAAGGACTCTCAGACCATGAGAAACAAAATTCTCTGGTCTGATGAGACAAAGATTGAACTCTTTGGTGTAAATGCCAGGCATCACGTTTGGAGGAAACCAGGCACCGCTCATCACCAGGCCAATACCATCCCTACAGTGAAGCATGGTGGTGGCAGCATCATGTTGTGGGGATGGAATTGGGAGACTAGTCAGGATAAAGGGAAAGATGAGTGCAGCAATGTACAGAGACATCCTGGATGAAAACCTGCTCCAGAGCGCTCTTGACCTCACACTGGGGCGACGGTTCATCTTTCAGTAGGACAAACGACCCTAAGCACACAGCCAAGATATCAAAGGAGTGGCTTCAGGACAACTCTGTGAATGTCCTTGAGTGGCCCAGCCAGAGCCCAGACTTGAATCTGATTGAACATCTCTGGAGAGATCTTAAAATGGCTGTGCACCGACGCTTCCCATCCAACCTGATGGAGCTTGAGAGGTGCTGCAAAGAGGAATGGGCAAAACTGGCCAAGAATAGGTGTGCCAAGCTTGTGGCATCATATTCAAAAAGACTTGAGGCTGGAATTGCTGCTAAAGGTGCATCGACAAAGTATTGAGCAAAGGCTGTGAATACTTATGTACAGTACATGGGATTTCTCAATTAATCAATCAAGTTTACCTCAAGTAAACTTTTTTCACGTTGTCATTATGGGGTGTTGTGTGTAGAATTCTGAGGAAAAAAGTGAATTGAATCCATTTTGGAATAAGGCTGTAACATAACAAAATGTGGAAAAAGTGATGCGCTGTGAATACTTTCCGGATGCACTGTAGATATAAATATATATATATATATATATATATATATATATATATATATATAGAGAGAGAGAGAGAGAGAGAGAAATAAATATAGAGATATATAAATATATATACGTAGATGTAAACTACATGGGGAGGACCTTACTGTCCTTACTGTGAGGCAGCAGCACTATCACTGTGCCACCGTGCCCATGATTTTAAACAACAACAAAAAAAAAATGCAAATATTGTATACAGATAAGTACTTAATTAGTTCCATGGCACTTCTAATATACCCGATAAACCAATGGCTCTTTTAACATTGTCTAACTGGTTCCACATCTACAGCTAGTTTATTATAACTTGCTTTGTAAGTCACTTTGGGTAAAGCTGTCTGCTGAACAATACTAATAAGAGGTCATGATTATCAGTCAGTCAGTCATTGGCTAACCTGCTTATTTTGTCGCAGGGGTTCTCCTGGAGCCTATCCAGCTAGCCTAAGGCACAAGACAGGAACAAACCCTGGACTTGGGCGCCAGTCCATTGCAGGGCGGGCGAGCACGTGCACTCCATGCACACACTAGGGCCAATTTAGGATCACCATTTCACCTGACCCGCATGTCTTTAGAACATGGGAGGAAACCAGAGCATCCAAAGGAAACCCAGTCACAAGGAGAACATGCAACAATTATGGCTGGTCTCCTTACTGAGAGGCAGCAGAGCTACCACTGTTCCTCCTTGCCACCCAGTTCATGTTTATTATTATTCTTAATAGTAATGCATTGTATGTATATACTGTAGCACCTTTCCTATGCTGTTTTATCATTATATTTGGTAATACAAAGCACTCTTTGATGAGTGTTCTATAAGATAAAAAATTAATAATAAAAAAAAAAACAAAAAACCTTCATACCATAAAAGTCGCAGTTGTATGAATATCAACATTAGAAATAGCATAAGAAACTCAAGAGGAGAAGCCGAAGGAAGTGCTGGTGCGGTCCTGGGCTATTAAAAATACGACTGGTGTGGCAACTGCAAAAACAAATGAGTGGGATTATTCCACATTGTTACTCCTTAACGACATTTCACCCCCCTGGTTTTCCAGGCAAAGTGCACAATTTGGGAGTCGACACAAAGGCTTATTCAACTTGAAACATCTTGTATTAAATGTTTGTCAGCAAAAAAGCAGCCGCCTGATCTCGGTGACCCCTTTGATCTCCTGGCTTTAAAAGGTGGTCTCCGCAGCTTAGCACGAGACACAGTCGACATTGTTTGCAAGTTAGTTTATATGGGGGGAAAAAAAATGCAAACCTCGAGGGCTTCCTTGAAGCTCTGCAAGCTGGCCTCCCTGTCCGATGGGAGAGCCGTGGCAATACCAATGTAACGGAGAGGTCAGGCCACGGAGGATTCTGTCATCCATGCTGGGCCCTCCGTCGATCAGAAAATGCAAATGGGATGCAGTGGGCTAATATCTGAGCAGACCCCAAGCTTGAGAACGGAGCAGTGCAAAAGAAAAAAGTCACAGCCGTTGGCAACTGACCCCGGAAAGCAACTTGGAGGCTCTTAGCGCACAGCAGAACATTAATGCAGGTTCAGAGGAATCCCAGGGTGGAGGCCAACACTCTGAGCTAGGCTATATAGTTGATATATATATATATATATATATATATATATATATATATATATATATATATATATATATATATATATATATATATATATATATATATATATATAGCTGGTGAATCTTTCTTTAACATACTTAGTAGTTTGTGTTTTATATAGTGTCTTTTGTAGGGAATGAGATTGATAATGTGTTTGTCACATGGGATTATGTTTTATTTTGTGTAAATCACAATAAGCTTTTCAAGTGATCTCTCCTTTATATAGATGGATAGAATTTTATTTGTACCCAGGCAGAATATAGCGCCTTTCAAACTGAATCGTTTCATAAATTGCTTAGTCTGATCCAAAAATTACCTCCACTATGTGCTTCATATACTGCCTTTTATAAACAGTTCAGTTACAAAGTGCTTTATAATCCGTTTCTCTTTTATGTAGCACCTTTCATAGTGAAATACATCACAAATTGCTTAGCCTGATGAAAATGTAACCATTAATATGTGTTTTATATAGCACTTTTTATTATTTGTCCAATTCCGAAGATGTTTGCAGTCAGTGTCTCCTTTATAGCACTGTTCATAGTGTATCATATCATAAATTGCTCAATGTGATCATAAACTGACCATCGAAAGATGTGTTACGTAGTACTTTTTATCAGCTGTCTAACTGCAGAGACTTTTATGATCAGTTTTTCATTTATGTAGTACCCATTTCTTAGCCTGAGTAAAAAGTCAACATGAAAATGTTTTATATAGCCCCTTTTATAAGTAATCTAATGATAAATAAGTTTACTGTCAGTTTCTCTTTTATATAGCACCTTTCATGGTGAATCATACATTGCTTAGCCTGACTAAAGACTCACCGTGAAAATGTTGTATATAGCACTATTGATCAGAAGTCCAATTGCAAAGAAGTCTACAGAGAGGATCTCCTTTATATAACACGATTCACAGTGAATTATGTCATACATCACATAGCCGGACTAGATAAAAAGGTTTTGTATAGTACCTTTCATAAGAAGTCCCATTACAAAGATGTTTACAATCTGTTTCTCCCTTATGTAGCATCTAATACAGTGAATCGTGATAATTTGCTTAGCCTGATGAAAATGTTAACCATTAATATGCGTTTTACATGCCGCCTTTTATCAATGTTCATTTAAAAAGAACTTTACAGTCAGTTTTTACTTTATATAGCATTGTTTATATTGTATCATATCATAAACTGCTTAGCCCGATCAAAAAAATCACAGTGAAAATGTATTCTATATAGCGCCTTATATAAGCATTCCAGTGGACCAGCTCTTCACCCTTAGCAGAGTCCTGGAGGGTGCATGGGAGTTTGCCCGACCAGTCTACATGTGTTTTGTGGACTTGGAAAAGGCATTCGACCGTGTCCTCGGGGAATCCTGTTGGGGGTGCTCCGGGAGTATGGGGTACCGGACCCCCTAATAAGAGCTGTTCGGTCTCTGTACAACCGGTGTCAGAGCCTGGTCCGCATTGCAGGCAGCCCGTTTCCAGTGAGAGTTGGACTCCGCCAGGGCTGCCCTTTGTCACCGATTCTGTTCATAACTTTTATAGACAGAATTTCTAGGCGCAGCCTGGGTATTGAAGGGGTCCGGTTTGGTGGACTCAGGATTGGGTCTCTGCTTTTTACAGATGATGTTGTCTTGTTTGCTTCATCAGGCCGTGATCTTCAGCTCTCTCTGGATCGGTTCGCAGCTGAGTGTGAAGCGGCTGGGATGAGAATCAGCACCTCCAAATCCGAGAGCATGGTCCTCAGCCGGAAAAGGGTGGAGTGCCCTGTCAGGGTAGGGGGAGAGATCCTGCCCCAAGTGGAGGAGTTCAAGTATCTCGGGGTCTTGTTCACGAGTGAGGGAAGAATGGAGTGTGAGATCGACAGGCGGATCGGTGCGGCATCTGCAGTGATGCGGGCTCTGCATCGGTCTGTCGTGGTGAAAAAGGAGCTGAGCCGTAAGGCAAAGCTCTCAATTTACCAGTCGATCTACGCTCCTACCCTCACCTATGGTCATGAGCTATGGGTAGTGACCGAAAGAACGAGATCGCGAATACAAGCGGCTGAAATGAGTTTCCTCTGCAGGGTGTCTGGGCTTTCCCTTAAAGATAGGGTGAGAAGCTCAGTCATCCGGGAGGGGCTCAGAGTAGAGCCGCTGCTCCTCCGCATCGAGAGGAGTCAGATGAGGTGGCTCGGGCATCTGATCAGGATTCCTCCTGGACGCCTCCCTGGTGAGGTGTTCCGGGCACGTCCAACCAGGTGGAGGCCCCGGGGAAGACCCAGGACACGCTGGAGGGACTATGTCTCCCGGCTGGCCTGGGAACGCCTTGGGATTCTCCTGGAAGAGCTGGAAGAAGTGGCCGGGAGAGGGAAGTCTGGGCCTCCCTGCTTAAGCTGCTGCCCCCGCGACCCGACCTCGGATAAGCGGAAGAGGATGAATGGATGGATGGATGGATGGATAAGCATTTCAATTGCAAAGAGTTTTACAATGTTTCTGTTTTATATAGCACCTTTCATAGTGAATTATATCATAAATTGCTTGGCTTGATCAAAATGTTACTATCATTATATGTTTTATTTAACACCTTTTATGAACCACTTCAGTTACAAAGAACTTTACAATTAGCCTCCATTTTCAGAGGGAATCGCGTCACGAAGAATTTGACAATTACATTCTACTTTATCAAGTGCCACTCTCAGTCAACAACACTCCAAAGATCGTCAGCTTCTGACTTTTATAGTGAATTTCTTAGTAAATCATAGTATGTTTCAAAATATTTATGAGATGCCTCTCACAGCTAGCACTGTTACACAATCATTGACTATCTGGGGTTTTAAACAATACCTTTCATGGTGAGTTGTCAGAAAGGGACCAAAGCCAAATGGCTTCTTAATTGTTCTTCATCAGGTAGAGCTATTTTTTATGTAGTGCCTTTCAAAGTTTTTGGCAATTACATTATGTTTTATATGGTACCAGTCTCAAAGAACTTTACAATCAGTGTCCTCTTGATTATGGTGCCTTTAATACATCTATATATATATACTAATAAAAGGCAAAGCCCTCACTGACTCACTCACTCACTCATCACTAATTCTCCAACTTCCCGTGGAGGTAGAAGGCTGAAATTTGGCAGGCTCATTCCTTACAGCTTACTTACAAAAGTTAGGCAGGTTTCATTTCGAAATTCTACGCATAACGGTCATAACTTGAACGTACTTAGGTACATATATATATATACGGCCATAGCCTGCAGCTCGGTCGCCATGTGAGGCAGAGTTGCGTCCCTCATCATCACGCCTCCCACGTAATTGAGTGCCTGCCCATATAAGGCCGTCCGTCGGCAGCAATCCAATAGACAGGCTGCTGCTAAATATTCGCAGGTGAAGGACTGTGCTTATGCAAACGAAGATGAGATGGTCAGGGATAGAATAGTGTTTGGCACAAACTCAGCGAAAGTGTGAGAGAAATGTTTAAGTGCCGGGTCTGAGCTAACATTACATAAAGCAGTGGACATCGCAAGATCGCACGAGATAGCACAAGCACAGCTGAGAACCTTCGATACATGTACTCCGAGCGGCTCACGTGAACTGACTGTGAATGCAGTACGCAGACAACAAGCAAGAGTTCCAAAGAGCGCTGAACAAAAAACGCATTACACAATTGAGAAGGCAGCAAAAGAATATGAAGCGAGTGACGCATACAAGCATATTCATAAGTGCAGCTACTGCGGAAACAAAGCACGGTGTAAACCTAAAGTTTAAATTAAGTTCATAGACAGGCTGCCGCTGGCGTTTGTCATGCCTACAACGAATACGATATTCGCGAGATACAATTTTAATGAGAAGATGCATTGCCGGGTCTGAGCTCACATTAAATAAGATTGCACGAGATAGCACAAGCACAGCTGAGAACCTTCGATGCATGTACTCTGAGCGGCTTACGTGAACTGACTTTGCAGGACTGGGAAAGGTAAACCCGTGCATGCAGTGTGTGATGTCTCAGATAAAGAGGAAGACGAGCTGTTTATTGATGCAGTAAGTAAGGAACAACCCTCTGAATCTGAACATATATATACAGTATAGTGTCTATGTGTGTAGTGCTTAGCCTAAATGAAAAGTGACTTTCCAAAGGTGTTTTATAAAGTGTGGTTCATAAAACAGTCCCACTTTATGATCAAATTATTTTAGATAGCAGATTTCACAGTAAACAACACTTATAATCAATGAGTACATTATTTGTATCCATCCATCCATTATCCAACCCGCTATATCTTAACTACAGGGTCACGGGGGTCTGCTGGAGCCAATCCCAGCCAACACAGGGCGCAAGGCAGGTCTTTTACAGTAAATCACAGAGTGGTTTACATTCCAACTATTATTTTATGTGGCACCGGATCTATTCTGTCTATGCCTTTTTATACTAAATATGATTTAATTTTCCGCTTGATAATGAAATTGTATTTATGCAACACCTATGAAAGGATGGGTTCTCCAGATAACTTCACTCTGAATTTCATAAGGAAACGAGTGGAGCAGAAATATTAAAACACAAACCGTTCCCTTCACTCCATCTGATGTCATACCCAGAACACCTAACTGAAAGTGTGGAGAAATTCATCAGCATTTTTATGATGCTGCACGCAAAATAACAAAAAGGGTGTAAGGCTTCCAATAAAACATACAAAGCAGGCCAGGACTGCCACTAGTCTGTCTCGAAACGGCCTTAGCCTAAAACTCAATATTCAGGCTTTGGCCCACACAAATAGTCTAAAAGACCTAAAATGGTTCTTTGTGTGAAGAAAAACTTTCTGTCCTTAATAAGTTTCCATCTGTGTTGTTGTTGAAATTATTTCAAAGTAACAGTTGAGATCCACTGTACTAATTCCTTTCATAATTTTAAACACTTCATTCATGTCTCCTCTTAATCTTCATTTGCTTATACTGGAAAAGTTCAACTCTCTCTTCATAGCTCACACATCTCAGTCCTGAATAAGCCATGTTGCTCTCCACTGGATATTCTCTAGTGCTGCTATGTCTTTTTTGCAATATGGAGGGCAAAACCGATTGAAGTACCCCAGGTAAGGCCTTACTAGTGTGTTATATTCCTCAAGTATGACCTCCTTTGACTTGTACTCTACAGATCAGGTTGCTTTTTAACCAGGAGATCCATCCTATTAGCCTTCTTCTGGATGTTGATAGTGACCAGCCCACTGTGACTCCAAGGTCCTTCTCATAAACAGTACTTTCATATTTCAAGCCACCCATTGTGTATTCAGATCTCACATTTTTACTTCTTACATGTAATACTTTACAATTACATTAAATTTTATCTTCCACAAATCTGCCCAAGCCAGTATGTTGTCCAAGTCCCTCTGTAATTATTCCAGATTCCAGATTATCTGCCGGTCCACCTATCTTGGTATCACCTGGAAACTTAACCAGCCTGATATTTTTATTCCAATGCTGATCATTTATATATATATATATATATATATATATATATATATATATATATATATATATATATATATATATATATATATATATATATATATATAATATATATATATATAATATATTAAAAATAGCAGTGGCCACAGCACTGGCCCCTTCTGGACATCACTCTTAACATAAACCAATTCTGATAAGGTTTCTTACACCCTAACACTTTTTTGTGTTTGAGCTAATTTTGTACCCATCTGAACTCCCAGTTCTTTTACTTTTATGATTAGCCTTTCAAGTAGGACCTTATGAAAAGCATTCTGAAAATCAACATAATCTCATATGCCCTGCTCTTATCATATCCTTTTGTTTTTTCCTCATAGAATTCCATCATGTTGGTAAAACACAATCTCCCCCTTCTGAACCCACGCTGACTGTTTAGTAAAACTCCTCTTCTTGCCATATGTTGCTCTATCTTTCCCTTAATAATTCCTTCTATTAATTTACCTGTGATGAGTGTTAAGCTTGCTGGCCTCTTAGTTACTTGGATTTGCACAGTCACCCTTTTTATACAGTAGCATAACATTTTGTATTGTCCCATCCTTAGGAATTTCCCAGTTTGCAGTGACGTTTGAGATATACTGTATGCGTCGAGGTATTGTACTGTATATACAGTAGACCCTCGTGAAGTCGCAGTTCAGAGTTTGCAGCCTCAGTTGTTTTTATTTATATAGCACATATTCATACAAAAAAAATGTAGCTCAAAGTGCTTTACAAAATGAATAGAGAAATAGAAGACACAATAAAAAATAAACATAAGTCAACATTAATTAACATAGAATAAGAGTAAGGTCCGATGGCCAGGGTGGACAGAAAAAACAAAAAAAAACTCCAAAGGCTGGAGAAAAAAATATTTTTATATAAAAAATATAAAAATATTTTTTGTGGATTTTTTCTTAGAACCTAATTAATAATTGTTAGCGGAAACCGCAAATATCCGCCACAATTTTTTTATGGCTTTTTTCGTGGCAATACTGTACTGTAGAGAGAACACAAAGCAATCGTAGTGGAAAACGCATCTTCGGATGGTGAAAGTAGCCAAACCTGAGAGCGTTATTTAGTTCTCCTTGCTGCTGATTGGCTGCAGCCCTGTGACGCATCTCCGGCAGATGTAGCCCAGCATTCCCACATTATAACTGTTTGTCGCGTGTAGCTATCTCTGTTTCGTTGAGTTTTCTTGTGTTTTTCGTTTTGTTCTTCTTAAAGCCCTAAGATGCCGCCCAAATGCCCTGCAGCTTCTAAGGCTTCTGGCAATGAACCTAGACGCCATAAGAAGTTTAAGACACTCCAGGAGAAGGTTGAACTACTGGATTTGCTCCGGGAACTAAAAAGTTATGCCGCAGTAGCCACCCGAGGAGCTGTAAATCCTCTGCTTTGCTGTGTAGTCATTATCTTCATTACATACTTTCATTGTACTGCACAGCTAATTCATCATCATCATCATCATCATCTTCAATCAAAATCATTCATAATTGGTGAGTACCTGTACATTTTACTGTATTTTTATTAAATTAAATTATTACGTATTTACCCTACTTATACCAAAGAAAACGTATTTTACATTCTAGCACTTCGGGAGACATAGAAGTACAGTACGGTATAGTAGACAGTTTAGTTTTACATTCTTTTTTTTAGGGTAATGTATTAAGCTGAGTTTGAAATGAAATTGAAGTGTTTTGGGGGCTTATTTAGGGTTTAAACTATAAAAATAGGCATTTTTTGACTAAACATCCATAATTTGCGGTTTTTCACAATTTGCGGGTGCTCTAGGAACGTAACCACCGAAAATTTCAGGGGTCGTCTGTATACTCACTAAATTTCTTAAGCACTCTTTGATAAATATAATCTGGCCCAGTTGATTTGTTCGATTTTAGCCTGTTTAACCTGAACAGCACTTCTCTCTCTACAATTTCCAAGTCATGCAGTACCTCCTTAGCAGTCCCTGTTAGAGTTTTTCGTCTTTTCCACCTTATATGACTGCTTTTTGCTTTGTAGTTTCTTTTTAGTCTCCTTGTTGTGGAGTTTTATTTAATTTCTTACTGCTTCTAAATATTTGGATTAACCTGGCCCGCATTATATGTAAAATGTTTTTAAAACTGTTCTACTGCTCCTTGACTGTCTCCACACTTAACAGTTTATCCCTTTTAGACATTGTCACATCTGCTCAAGCAGTACCCTAAGCTTGCTCACCTAACGCCCACCGAGGGTCGATAGGTGCAACAGTAAAAGAGAATAAGACAAAACAGAAACACAGATTCTCATCTCTCTTTCTTCTTAACACTAATGACATGGCTGCTGATTCCCAACTTCGTATGAACATGTGACATGCATTGGAGTGACAGAGTCTGTCACAGTCATTCAGGTGTGGATGATTTATGTGTCCACCGGGACAAGCAGCCAGCAGTCTCGAGGGGCTTGGCCAAGTGGCACAGACAGGATGTGATGAGGAACTGATGGACTTGTCACTCCTCCAATCAGATCACAGGTTGGGCACCTCGAGTGCCAGCTGACAGCCCAGAGGGCATCAAATGCCAAAGCTACTTTCTCCTTCAAGGCCCATGCTTTAGTGCTCAGTGCCCAGTGCCCGTCTTACAGTTGATTTGTTTATTTTTTGTTGTCACTTTCTGTAATCCAAAATCAATGAGAACTCGAAATGGTGTCAACAGCTGGGGAAAAATCAGATATTTAAAATGAGATCCAAATTACATCATGGAAACATCTGGGTTTCAGTCACTCAACCATTGAGACAGAAAGCTTAATATGGAATCTTTTATATCCCTCAAGGTTTTCTGTTTCTTTGAGAATTATCAGAGTACCAACAGGGGTTTTTTGGCTTTCTGTGCTTTGTATAACAATGGGGTTGGAGCGTGACTGGATCTAACCATCAGAGTGACTGCGATGCACATTCAGGGGTCCCTGCTCGCAAATGGGCCTTTGCATATGAGTAACGAAAAGCCTAATCTTGCACACACCTCACGATTATAAACATATCCAATCAGACCTGAATATCAAGCTTTTAAAAGACAAATAGGAGTCCTAAGTAGTTGATCAGGTCAGGGCACAATCAGAGCCGGTGTCTAATAAGTCACTTTAATGAGATGCTACATTTGATGTGTAGCAAGCTGCTAAAGAGAAAAAGTCCAAATAGTATTTTAAAACGAGGGCCCAGTGGAGAAACATTCAAAAGGGATTGAAGCCAAAGATGATGTGTGGGTAAAAATGACCTGAATTCATTAAAAACCAAACAAAAATGACGATTTGTACAAGCCATAAAAACAGCAGCTAGAACTAATCAGACCAACATTACAGATAGTAAGGCTAATATCACTACTTTTAGCAGCAAAATGCAGACCAGTTGTGGAATAATAAGATATACCTGTATATAATAATGTGGAATCCTGCCTGGAGATAAGTCACTATACAATAGAGCAGGGGAACATTAGACTCAATTAGGATTTGCCTCACTGAAGTAAGAGGGAACTAACATTAATGGGATACTAATAAATGGAAACCAATAGCCAGTGTAATGAATGACATACTGTACATGGGCTAGCTTCCCAGGCCATAACGGAGCAGATATTCTTACTTGGCTGGGAGGCCAGTTCAGTGGAAGGACTGGGGGAGATAATGACTGCTGAATATTTTCTCCCCCATTATGCTAGATGGTAGCATCCATGGATTAGGATTCCAACATGGAAACCCACAGGGCATGCTGGGACCTGTAGTCCCATCAATCAATCAATCAATCAATCAATCAACATTTATTTATATAGCACATATTCATACAAAAAAATGTAGCTCAAAGTGCTTTACAAAATGAATAGAAAAATAGAAGACACAATAAAAAATAAACATAAGTCAACATTAATTAACATAGAATAAGAGTAAGGTCCGATGGCCAGGGTGGACAGAAAAACCAAAAAAACTCCAAAGGCTGGAGAAAAAAATAAAATCTGTAGGGGTTCCAGACCACGAGACCGCCCAGTCCCCTCTGGGCAATCTACCTAACATAAGTCAAACAGTCCTCTTTGTATTCAGGGTTTTCATGGAAGGACCTGATGATGATGGTCACGTAGACTTCTGGCTTTCAGTCCATCAATGTTGGTGCATCATGTGGGGCAGACCTGTTGGGTTCTGTGGAAGTCACTGGGGGGAGCTGACAGGATTCACAATCTCAACATTCAAGGACTTCCGTTTGACTTGGAAGTGCTTCCAGCAGGCTGTGCCCTAGAACAGAACTGCTTCTGGGTTATAAATAAAATGGAGGCGCTCGATCTTATCCTGGCAAGTTGGAGTCAGGAGAGGAGCTGATGAGAAAGTAGGACAACTCGCTCGCCAACCCTTGGCTCTGCCGCTTGCGCATGGGGAAGCGGATGTACAATTTAAACAGATTATTTTCATGGGAATTGTTACGTATGCATAATAGAACTAACTATTTTACATTACAGCGAGTAACTAACCATAGTAAAAAATAGTAAAATGTAATAAATTGAATGAAAATTATGTTTCATGTTGCATTAGAGGTATTTGTTGCGTTACAAGTTTTCGTTCTGTTTGGCTTTGAAATTAACACGCAAATACTTTTTAAACTTATACTTTTACTGTAAAACCATTTAAAACAATATTTGGAATTAAACTTTTTGTCAGTCTCGCATTGAATTTTGATTCCGTGTTTGGACTTATATCGTGACAACGCAACGTATAACTGCCCGTGAGTGAATATCATTTCTTTCTCTCTAATAAATAAACCGACTTTTTCGAATGTTTGTCCCTGTGATTTGTTAATTGTCATTGCAAAAGCTATTCTAACAGGAAACTGTAAATGTTTTAATGGCATATCAAGATCTTCTTTGGTGTCTAATGTTATCCGCAGTACTACATTACCTTTCTTGTCGCCTGTTAAAATTGTACATGCCAGAATTGTTCGACCAATTTTGAATACAACTAATCTTGTCGTATTGCATAGCCCGTCACTCAGACATAAATTACAAAATTAACAATACAATACAACCTTCTTTCAACAGTAATTCTGCCAGTGGAAGACCGTACAGTTTTAACGGTTGTAGATATTCTTCGGAATATTGTAAGTTGATGTTTTCGTCTTCTGCACCATCACCACCAACTGTTTCAGCAGAGTCTATTGATACGCATTGTGATATTTGGCCGGCTTATCATCCCAGCCAATACCCCCAGGCCGCCAGATGGAGCCCTCCCTGCAGTATGGAGGTGCCCTGAAGACCAGCAGGGAATCATGGACGATGTAGTTTTTATTCTCAGCCCTGCTGGATACCTCAGGAGCCGCAAGAGGGTGCTGCAGGGAGGACCGAGGACTCATTTGTGCCCTATGACCCGGAAGCTCGTCATAGGAAGAGCGACGGACTTCCGGGGTGAAGAAAAGAACTTTTACCTGACCCGGAAGTGATTGAGGATCACATGGACTGGGGATTGAGAACACTTCCGGGTCAGGGATTATAAAAGGACTGTGGGAGCTCCCAGACGGTGAGCTGAGCTGGGTGGAAGGGTGGCAACGCGTCTGGGAGCTGGAGGATTGCTTACTGTGATTTATTATTGTAAATTTATTGGAGTGTAGTGGTGGAGAGTGTGCTTTGTGCACGGTGGCATAAAAATAAAGTCAACTTGAGGACTTTTACCTGGTGTCTGGAGTCGTGGACAGGGGTTCAAGGGAGCGAGAGCACCCCCTATCTACCACAGCATTTAACCATGCCGTGTAACCGATCTACAATTTTCGCGTTAATTTGTTTGACTTCATTGTTTCTCAGTGCTATGATTGCCCGTATACTCATTTCTTCTGTTGATAACCATTCGGGATGAAATTCTTCAATTGGATTTGGACATAATACGTCTTCTTTTATTGGGAACTTAAAGTGAAGAAAACGTAAAAATGTATAAGAGCTGAGAGCGCAGGAACCGTATGTGACAAAAGCATTTACACGAATGAGAGGTGAGAGGACTGTGGGCATGGGCCGATAACCGGAAATGATTGATTGGAAGGCGGGACCCCCTCTACCAACTTGAAAAAATCTCTTGGCAATGATCTCGTCTCATCTCAAGATTTTCTTTTATAAAAGAGAGACATAAAAAGCCAAAAACAAATAACAATAATAACAAACAAACAATATAGCCACTTTGTATAAGGGTTAAAAATCTTAAGACTTAGTTTTAAGAGACGAATGCTGAGGTTGGGAGTCCCAGATGCGGGGAGCCATGACCCAGAATAATCTGTCACCCCAGGAACGATGTTTGGTGTGTGAGACTATTAGGAGCCCCGGACCAGAGGACCTGAAGACACATGGACACTCTAGCATTCACTTTAGGGTTTTTTGTGGTTATGATTCTTATATTTAGTTAGGTTTGATCTCCCTGATGACTTTTGTTGTTGTTGTTTGCTATTTTGATGCATTTCAGTTGCCATTGTAAAATTGCTGGCATTTTTATCATTTGTTGATCATGTAACGCTTCACGTCATCAGAGGCCTGTCCACCATTTAATTATGATGGTGACTGGTTAAAAGATGAGCCAATTGTTCACTTCCTGCAGATAACAGAACCCTTTTTTGTAAGCACTTTTCCCTTGATCTTCATTTACTTAAAATCATTATGGTTTTGACTTCTGAAATATACATTTTTGACTTCTACTTTTGATTCTTGTTTTGCTTTTAACGCTTAATGTGTTTGATCTTCCGGTTTTGGCCTTTGCCTTTTTAATGGACATCTGTCTCCTGGTTCACTCAAAAACTCCTTCTCAGTTCACTGACATAACATAAAGCAGACGAGAACCTTCACTAGCCAGGCTCACCCCAGACCAGTTTGCTACTAACTGCCTGACCAGGCCCAAAATGGGGAAACTGGATTTTAAAGTTCAAAACACTCTTTAATGTTCCAGATCATCAAAAATGTCTTGCTAGAGAGAGAAGCCATAAAAACTCTGAGATGAGGACTGCAGAGTCTATATTAAGTGAAAATATTTATTCAAGAAAAAAGATATAACAAAGCTGCTCAGAAGAGCATCATTACCCGTCTTTCACACGCGTTTAGAACAGTCAGAAATCCCTATGTAAACTTCCAAAATCAGCCTTTGCTCTTTTTTTTTTGGCTCTCAAACTTAACAACCCAAAGATAATGGCAATTCTATTCCAGTCTCGGCAGCAGCTAGTGTTTGGTAGACCAAGCCCTGTGTAGCTTTTGAGGCTTTTTCCTGATCTTGGTTTGCATAAATTATAGAAGCCACAAGCTTGAGACTGTTGTAATAGAGTGACGCAAACATGACAAAAAAGGGTCCAAAGTTTGCTAAAAGTTCTTAGAAAACAGACCAGGACCTTAAGAGATGGCCTATTTATGGCTTCACCCTTGACAGCCAAACCCCCAGCTATTACCAGCAGGCTTGGGCCTATACAAAATGGGGTTTTGCTTTAAAAAGTTGAAAACATTACAAACTAGCCATCCCCTGCGGCTCCGCCTGCGTGGTAGTGAAACGGGACAGTGAGGAGGGCCGTGCCGGCTCCCCACTCCTGATGTCACACTTCTCCCTCCCCTCTGCCAGCAGCCTTTGTCTCAGATTAGCGCGAATATATCACTCCTGCTTGCGAACTATGATTCTTAGTGCGATGAGAGAAGTCGCAAAATCAACTGGAATGTTGAAGCAAATTAGAGAAAAAATAACCAATCTAAATCCGTTAAGTAGTCCTCTAATTCGCTAGCTAAGCGGAGGTAAAGTACACACCCCGAGTGAGGAGGGCCTCCCCGCTGTGTCTCTCTCAGATTCGTGCAAATAAATCGGTACTGCAAGCAAACTATGATACTTAGCATGATGAGAGAGGTCACAGAATCTACTAGAATGTTCAAGCAAATTCTAGAAAAAAAACAATCTAAATCCGTTAAATAGTTCTCTAGCGGACAGACATACAGACAGACAGACATTGTTTTTTATATATAGATATATAGAGAGAGAGAAGTGATAAGGTTCCTTGCACCATAACTCTTTGCTTCCTATGTTTGTGCTAATTTTGCACCCATCTACACACTACACCTTGAATTCACAGTTCTTTTCATTAAATTACTAGCTTCTCGTGGTGCACTTTATGAAAAGCCATCTGAAAATCAAGATAGATAATGCCTTATACACCTCCCTGATTATATCACATGTCCCTTCCTTATAAAATTCCTGCATATACAGTAAGTAAAATACAACCTCACTGTCTGAACCCATCTTGACTATCCCCTAACAATTCCTGTTCTTGCTGTGTTTTGTTCAATCTTCAGTCAGTCAGTCAGTCAGTCATTATCCTTCCATCCATCTATTATCCAACCTGCTATATCCGAACACAGGGTCATGGGGGGTCTGCTGGAGCCAATCCCAGCCAGCACAGGGCGCAAGGCAGGAAACAAACTCCGGGCAGGGCGCCAACCCACCGCAGTCTGTTCAATCTTGTCCTTAATAATTCATTCCATTGATTATTCTGTGGTGCATGTTGAGCTCACTGGCCTGTATTTACTCTGAATCCTCCCGATCGCCCATTTTATATAATGGAATAATATTTTCTATTTTCTAGTCTTTAGGAATTTCCTCAGTGTGTAGGAACTTTCTTGAAATAGGAGTCAAGAGTTTACATATGTATTGAGTAACCTCCTTAAGCATTCTTTGATAAATATTATCTGGTCCTGGTGATTTGTTTGACTTCAGCGTATTTAATCTGAGCAGCACTTCTCCCTCTACAATTTCTAAATCACTCGGAATATCCTTAGTAGTCCCTGTTACTGCTGGAAGACCTCAGAAAAATGGATCTTTAGAACATTTGCTATTTCACTGTCTCTATTCTTTAATCCCCCCTTACTGTTTCTAATACTCTTCACCTCTTCCTTGACTGTTCTTTCTACTACTAAAATATTGAAATACTCCATTACGGTCACCTTTTACCTTTTCTGCAAGTCTTTCTAACTGACTTTTAGTTTCCCTAATATGCTAATGCCCCAGAAATATGTAATAATGCCCTGAAAGAGAGAGGATATCTGTAAACCTCTGACATGTTGAAACAATTGTTAGGGATTTCTTTTAAATAATTGTTCAGAATTCACTCTACAAAAAACACATTTTTTTATGTAAGTGAGCAACTACTGTTTATTGATTAGAAACTGTCATCCTAGAAGTAAGCAAATCTAATAATTTATGAGTCAATAAGTCTTTTATAAAGCAACAACCATTTCTCAATAAACAAGGGTCATCCTTTGGGTGAAAAACTACCATTTACCGGAAAGACGTTGCTGTCAAATAAGTGAGACAGAGCTGTTATTGGGCAAATATGATTCTATTAGTGAGAAACTACTATTTATCAATGAGAAATGGTTGTCCAACATGTGAGAGCACTGTGAAATCGATAAGGAAGGACCTGCTTATCACAAAGTACAGTTGTGTTCTACCAAGTACTGTTAATTGATGAATGTCTATAACTGAGTGAGTAATTAGAAATGTCATCATATCAATCAGGATGTGACATCATATAATGTGGCATTGGATCAGTAAATATTATATCATCAGTGAGTAACTAATGTTGATTGATAAGAAGTGTTGTCTTATTAAAGAGAAGGGATCATTTATCGATTGGGACTTTTTTCCTCTGAGTGAGTGAGTACCATTCCCCAATAAGCAAGTGTCATCCCTTTGGTGACCAAGTGACATTTATTGATGAGAAATTGTTGTCCTATAAGTGAGCAAGTCCTCTTCATCTATCAGTGTGTTATTACTTAATGTTACTCGATAAGACTATCCTGCGGTGGGTTGGCACCCTGCCCAGGATTGGTTCCTGCCTTGTGCCCTGTGTTGGCTGGGTTTGGCTCCAGCAGATCCCCGTGACCCTGTATTCGGATTCAGCGGGTTAGAAAATGGATGGATGGGTGGATAAGACTATCAAAGAGCAAGGACCATTTATCGATAAGCAAGGGTCATCCTTTTGGTGTGCAAGTAACATTTACCAGTAAGACATTGCTGTCAAATAAGCGAGCTAGAGCAGTTAATCAATGAATGAGTATCATTCTGTTACTGAGCAACTACCATTTATCAATGAGAAATTGTTGTCCAATATGTGAGCACACACTCAATCAATAAAGAAGGGCTTGCTTATCATTCAGTAAGTACTGTGGCTGAGAAGTTCCTGTTCTATCAAGTACTGTTAATCGAAAAAGGAGTGCCTACCTCTTGATGAGCAAGTCCTGTTAATTGATAAAAAGTGTTATTTTATCAATAAGCAAGTATCATCTTTTGATGAAAAAGTACCTTTTATTGAGTGATAGGAAACTGTTCTGTAAGTGAGCAGGTGCTCTTGACCTGTCAATGCTTATGTGTTTACTGTTGGTCAATAAGACTATCAAAGAGCAAGGATCATTTATTGATAAGCAAGGGTCATCCTTTAAGTGAACAAGTACCATTTACTAATAAGACATTGCTGCCAGAGCTGTAGATCAATGAGCAAGTATCATTATATTATTGAGAAACCATCATTTATCAATGGGAAATTGTTATCTAATATATTCTATGAAGTACTGTTAATCAATAAACAAGTGTCTACCTCTCAGTGAGCGAGTCCTGTTAATCAATAAGAAGTGTTATTTTATCAGTGAGCGGGGAACATTTGTCGATGAGCGTCTGCTGTCCTGGTAGTGTGCAAGTACTGTTAGTCAATGAGAAAGCAACTGCTGTTTATCAATAGGCTGGCTGGCACTGTTCAATCACTGACTGTTACATTTGTGGAAACTTTACAAATTTTTTACCATTGAAATACATTTTTTCTAGCACATTTTTAGCATGAGGGATTGTAATTGTATGTTTTTTTTCATGCTATATTCTTTTTCTGTGAAGTCCTTTGTTGGTAACGATATTTTTTTTTTGTATTCACTGTGACGTCATTTTGTTTTCCAGTGGATGTTATCATTTTACTAAGCCACTGCCATGTAATGAGGTTCTGTTACTGGAGGGTGTGGCACCAGAAGTCAGTGTCGTGGGCAACAGTTTGTCCAAGATTCGGGATTAACTCTCAAAAGTAAGCTATGGTGAATTGTAGTCACTCAAACTCAAAGACTCTTTGGTTACTGAATTCTAGATTTTTGCCGAAAGATGAATGAGTCCTTCCGATATGTGAACATTGCTTATTGTGTAGATGTCAGTCATCTCCTGTTCCTTCACTTCTGCCTGAGTGGCCTGCTAGATTTCATCTTATGGGAGTGCACTGACTAAAGACTGTTAATAGATGAGTGAGTCTCTTCCTGTCACTGAGCAAGAAATGTTAATCAGTAAACAGGTTTTGTCCTATCAGTGTACAGATAGCAATAATTAATAAACATGTGCCTCCCTATGGCTGAGTGAGGGCTGTTAATTATAAATTGTTATCATAATAATAAGAAGAAGAAGCAACTGAACAAGTGAAACTAAGCAATAAATACGCACTTATCTATGAGTGAATGAGTGAGGCCTGTTAATTAATGAGGTGTTGTGTTATCACAGTTGTGTTGTATGTGAAATGATTGGTTTCGGCAGGTTACCTAATAATTAAAATAATAAACAAGTACAATTAGTTAAAAAAAGAAAATTAATAAAAGTAATTTTCTATTAGTGAAAAGTAGGGGCTGTTAATGAGATATTATTATTATCATACCAGTATTGTATATATTATTATTATTATTATTCTTTTTTATTTTTATTATTAGTTAACAGCTACAAATAATAAATAAGTTGTAAGGACTTTTAATTAATGAAACATTGCTATTATCATACCAGTATTTTATGTATATATTATTTTTAGGGCAGCACGGTGGCGCTGCTGCCACGCAGTTAGGAGACCCGGGTTCGCTTCCCAGGTCCTCCCTGCGTGGAGTTTGCATGTTCTCCCCGTGTCTGCGTGGGTTTCCTCCCAAAGACATGCAGGTGAGGTGCATTGGCAATTCTAAATTGTGCGTGTGTGTGCCCTGCAGTGGGCAGGCACCCTGCCCAGGGTTTGTTTCCTGCCTTGCGCCCTGTGTTGGCGCCCCGTGACGCAGTAGTTAGGATATAGCGGGTTGCATAATGATGGATGGATATTATTTATTTTTTTTTTTTTTTGTTATTTTTATTATTAACAACTTTGCTTCTTTCCTGAAGAAGGGGCCTGAGTTGTCTCGAGAGCTTGCATATTGTAATCTTTTAGTTGGCCAATCAAAGTGTCATTTTGCTTGACCTCTCGCTACATTCATGATGGCTAACACCCTAGTGCTACAACTACAAATAATAAATAAGTTGTAAAGGCGTTAATTAATGAGACATTGTATGATCATACCAGTATTATATGTATTATTATTTTTTATTATTACTATATTAGTATTAGTGAAAAGGGGCTGTTAATTAACAAGATTTCATAATCAATATTGTGTTGTATGTGTAATTTGTTTTGGTAACTATTAATAAAAGTAATAATAATAATTAGTGAACAAGTACAAGTAATCCGTTAAAAAAACAATTAACAAGTACTCTTCTATGAGTAAATAAGGTCTGTTAATTAAAAAGACGTTCTCATCTTATCAGTATTGTATGTATTTTTTAAAAATATTTTTATTGAGCAACAACAAATAATAAATACGTACTACTATGAGTGAATAAGGGCTGTTATTTAACCATGTGTTCTCTATCACTGTTGTGTCATATGTGTAATGATTTATTTTGTTAAGTTATATATCATTGCTAATAATTAGTGAACACGTGCAAACCTGTGAGTGCATAAGAGCTGTTAGTTACTGTGAGTTGTAGCTATCATATCACTATTTCTATGACTACATGATTTGGCAAGGTACGTAATAATAATAATCATAATAAAAAAAAAAACAGTAACATGATTCCAAGAGCCAGATGTGGATACCCATTAAACCAATTCATGCCTCAAAGGTGAAGGCCTGAAGTCGAGGCGGCACATCAAGAACTCCTAACTCAGCCTCAAACTGATGATGGATGGATGAATAAATAGATAAGAAAGGCACTATATAATAATAGATAGATAATACTTTAATTGTTTCCTAGAGGAAATGTACATTTGGTCAATATGAGGTAGCTATAGATCACAGGATCAGTGATTCTGATTGTCTATTATATAGTGCTTATCTATCTATCTATCTATCTATCTATCTATCTATCTATCTATCTATCTATCTATCTATCTATCTATCTATCTGTTATATAGTGCCTATCTATTTGTCTATTATATAGTGCTTATCTATCTATCTATCTATCTATCTATCTATTATATAGTGCCTATCTATTTGTCTATTATATAGTGCTTATCTATCTATCTATCTATCTATCTATCTATCTATCTATCTATCTATCTATCTATCTATCTATCTATCTATCTATCTATCTGTTATATAGTGCCTATCTATTTGTCTATTATATAGTGCTTATCTATCTATCTCTTCAGACCGGGCAGAGGTATCGAACAATAATGACAAAAACAGTATTTATTTCTACAGCACTTTTTCATACACATTATGTTACTCAAAATGCTTTACAAGATGACAAAAAGCAGCTACAAGCAAAGAAAAAATTAGATATGAATAATGAATAAATAGTATAAAAAAATAATACACACTTACATAAGGCAGAAAAAAACCCTCCAGGTGTGTCTGTCTGACCATCATCCTCCAGTGTCAGAGAAATGGTATGACCGCTGAGAATGAAAGTGTCAGGCATGTTAATTCTTGGAGATGCTAAGATGCACAGACAAAGACATTGCTATCAACACATCTGATAGTGCCATCAAAGACAAGCAGCAGTGTCGAAATGTTCAAAATTATGAAGGGAGTCCGTACATTGCTGTTACTTTAAAATGAGCTCAACAAGAACACGCAGACATGGTTGAAAAATGAAGAGTACATTTTGCACAAACTTTAGAAAGCTTTTCTTCATGGAAACATCCACAGACAGAAAGTATTGGGGTGTGCACAGTAGGATTTTAGGGACCTTCAAAACTCAACCTGATGTTATTTTTGGAGGAATTAAGTGGACAGGACTGGCGAGCTGAGTTGGGCTGCATTAGCTCTTCTTATCATTTTTTTTTTTCTGATCTTCTAACAGACATAAATCTGTCTGCTGTGGAGGATCTATGGCAGGGCAGAGGGGTTTGGTTGTGGAGGAAGGTGTCCCTCAGGTTTCTTTTTTTTTTTGGTCATGTTTGTGGTCCCCACTGGAGCAATTGCACCCCCCCCCCTTCTCCCCATTGGCACTGCCATTGATTTATAATGATTTGTTGTAGAAAGTTATGCAATAATAATATTAATAAAAATACGATTAGCGAATAAGTAAAACTAATCATTGAATACTGTAGGTACTCTTCTACAAATCAATTAGGTCTGTTAATTCTCTCGATATTGTGTTTTATACCTGATTATTTGTAATTATAATTTGCTTAAATAGTAACCAGTAAACAAATATGACTGACTGATAAATGTTTGTGAAAAAGTCCTGTGTACTGATGAGCTATCATCATGCCATCAGTGAGCAAGTTCAATAAATCCATGGAGCAGGTGCCATCTATGTGATGAGCACATTGTTGAAAGCCCAGTGAGTGTCACCTCATTTCGCTTGAGTTGTTTTCTTTGTAGTACAGCACTATGGTGGCTGCTCATATGAGAGCGCTGTAAAGAGGTCTGCCCCCGTGTAAGTAGCTTGTTCAGGTGGGTTTTTGTCCTCAATCTGTAAATCCCTCACATTTACTGACATATTGAACAAGTCTGTATTGGGGCATCTGCGATTTCCACACTTAAAGTTTTGCATCCAGTTGTCATTTCATTTTAAAGTGGACAGTGTCCTTTCCATGAGCATGTCCCTAACCTGTCTATGTCACAGCAGTCTCAGAATCCAAACCATAAAAAATCCAGTGTTCACATGGAGGTCAGATGATTCCCATCGGCCCCTTGATGTTTCTCATAAAAGCACCACAAGTGAAATTTGGGGAGCTGCGTATCAGCCGGCCCTTGTTAGTCTTCTCATGTTTTTATGGACGAGATGTTTGGACAGTGTAGCTATTAGCTGACCAAATAGCCTGAAGGCCCCCTCTTGTTTGTCACGCTTCATTTGTTCTTATGACACTCAGTGTCCTTCTGAGTTACTCCGATCACTCTGCCTACCCACTCTGTGATCTCCCAAATTAAGCCCACCGGCCAGCACTGGCATAGCTGAGCCACCTTTATCCTGGTGAAGCTTCTTGATTTCTCACTTTTCGTGCTCCCTTTCGGCCAAAGGCGTGGGGAGCTCACATGCAGGAAGTCAGGGTGTGACGTTTCTCACGAGGTGGGCTGATTCATCAGTCACGTCTGTGTGTGTCGCTGACCATCCAGGGGCGTACGGTGAGACACACTTCATGAAAGCAAATACACAAAGGATGACTTTTTTTTTTCTTTCTTCATTTTCTGCCTACAAAGGATTCTGACTTTGCACAGCTGACCAGAATAGACTACAGTGGCGCTTTTGTTGAGCAGCTCCCAACGGAGTGGGCGTGAATTCATTAACCCTCCAAACAGAATTGTCCCGTTCTTTGAGTTTTTAAAATACCCTCCGATACATTTGTGGCCATATTTGGATCACATCCGGCCTGGACAAAGGAAGAATGGGAATCATTGAGAGCCCAATTAGACGTACGCTTGTCCTGGTAGGATGTAGTGCTAGAGACGACAACACTAAAATGTTGTTTTTTTGGCAACGACAAAGGGCTTTTTAAGCCCAAACGGGCATTTTTAATGTCTGAGTCATGTCTAGAGGTCTTTGCTCCCAGTCCATAAACTTTAAGCTTTTGTGTTTGTTCATTTTAATCAAATCTAATGGGCAACTTATGGTTTGAGGCAATTGTCGCTCTGAATGGCCTCTCCGCACAACAGATTATGCAGTTATGTTTTCAAGCAGAGAAAGGAGCGTTTTGTCATTGTGTCTCATTATTCAAATGGGCATCTTTTTAAAGAACGAGAGCCTCTGCTTTGAAGGACTGAAACCAGATAGTGGAGCTCTTGTGAACGGGACCACCAAAGCATGGGGGGATGTAGAAGTCTGCTTCATGATGGGCACCCGAAACTGTCGTCTGTGGTGTTTACAACATGGGCAAAACTGAGCAAAGTATCTATCTATCTATCTATCTATCTATCTATCTATCTATCTATCTATCTATCTATCTATCTATCTATCTATCTATCTAATACTGTAGTGCCTTTCTTATGTATCTACTGAGCCTTCAGAAAGTGTTCAGATCCCTTCACTTTTTCATATTTTGTCATGCTGCAGCCTAAAATGTTTTCCCCCCCCTCATCAAACAGCACTCAATACCCCAGAACGACAAAGTGAAGCACCTTTGACTGTCATTCCAGCCTGAAGTCTTCTTGTGTTTGACGTGATGAGCTTCACAGGCCTGGATTTGGGGATTTTCTGCCACCTTCTCTGCAGGATCTGAATACTTTGTGAAGGTATTGTGTCTGTCTGCTTTGTAGTGCCATTCACGTCTGTTTGTCTGTCTGTCTGCCTATCGTATATTGCCTTTCACAGCTATCTATTAACTTGTGACTGTGCAACTGTTTGTCTGCTCATTCATCTGTCCATCCATTCATTCACCTGTAAATCCATCCGTCTGCTCCTCCATCTAACTGTTTGACTCTTCGTTTTTTATACTCATCCAGTTCTTCTCATTCTCTTTCTGTCTGACCTCTATAACAGACAGGGCGTCATAGTCATGGGTCTTCTACCCAAACTAAGTGGCCATGATGCTCGTAAATACACAATTTATTTAAGCAACTGGACTCAAGGGAAGAGTGAAAGCAAACCGCTCTTGGACTAACTTCTCAATCTGTCATTTTCTCTCTGTTCCCATCCATCATTGAATCAGTCCATCATTCCACTGTTTACCTGTGCAGTCATTCATCCATCATTCTATCTATTAATTAATTCATCAACTCATTCATCCATCCAATCAACCTTACCTCTGCCTGGTCATCCATCCATCTATCCAACAGTCTTTGTTTCTCTTTCTAATCTTCCACCCATCTCTGTCATTCTGTTTATTTATTCATATATCCCTCATTTTGTTTATGCATCCAACTATCCTTCTCTTTGTCTGCCTATCTGTATGTATGTCCTTCTATTTACTCATTCAGTAATTATTTCCACTGTCTGGTCATCCATCAGTTTCCCTTTCTTATTTCTCTGTGCCCATCCATTCATCCTTCCTCCTGTATGCAAATCCTTCCATCCACCATCCACCTACCCCCCTTCTTGACCGACCATCTATCCGTCCATCTATCTACCCCATCATTCAATCAGTCCATCCATCATTCATTCCTCTTGCCTGACCTTATTGAGTCCATCCATACTTACAATTATCCTTCTGTCTATCTGCCCTCCCATTTATACCTCCTTCCATTAAACTTACCCAGTCGTTATTTTTTCCATCTGTTCATCCATCCATTTATTTATCAACCTGTGTCCCTCATTTCACACTCCCTCAATCCATTTATACATCTGATTGCCTATCCATTCATCCATGATACAGATATAAGGAAAACATGCAAACTGCATAGACAGAGCTCAGGCTGAGCCTTAAACCCAGTCTCTTGGTGGTGTGAGGCAGTGGCACTGCCCACTACACCATCATGCTGCCCTCTAACTCATACAGTCAAATTTCCTATTTTTTAATGCTCTTCGATTAGCCTGCCTATTCTCCAATCTATTCAGTCATCCATCCAATTGGGCCTACTACTTCATGCCAATTCATCCATCCATCTACCCAACAACCCTACCCTCATTTTAGTCATTCATCAGTCAATCCATCCACCGTTCATCTTGTCTGACTCCATTTAGTTCATTAATTCACCCATTCATCTGTCATCCCATCTATCTGTTGATCTAGTCATCCACTCCCTCTAACCACCCAGAAAATCAACCCTCTCTCTACCAGTCCCTCCTCTTCACTGTCATGCGCATCTGTCTTTTGCGTTGTCTCCCATTCCATCTATTGACCTCCTTAGCGTTATTTTTACCCATGGAAAAATGATCCGGAAATGTTAGATTTTTGTAAAAAACAAAAATATTACATGTAACAGAAACGTGTAATTACAATACAGGATGAGCCAAAAAGAAGTACCACATTTCAAATGTTTATTCTAGAAAAAACGCTACAAGATAAAATAAATTTCAGTACGACAAAAGAAGTGTATACAACATGGATTTTTTTCACTGTGTTTTAAAAATTATGTCTTCAAGGTAGTGGCCATCATTAGCGATACACTCTTCTTTCTGAATACTCGCATGACTCGTTTGGCCATTTCAAGGGGAATAGCGTCCTTGAGGTCTTCAAAGTTTTAAGGTCGGTGTGTGTGTGTACTGTATACCTTCGACTTTAGAGAGCCCCACAAGAAAAAATTGCACAGAGCATGATCAAGCAAACGTGAAGGCCACTCAACATCACCATGCAGGGAGATCAGCTTACCTGGAAACATCTCCCACAAAATTTGCATGGATCTCCACACCATATGAGCTGTTGCTCCATCCTGTTGAAACCAGGCCTCCACCACATCCATTTCTTCCAGTTGGAGCTGCAAAAAGTTCTCTAGCATTTTAATGTAATGTTCTGAAGTTACGGTGACCGTTGCCCCTCAAAAAGGTAAGGGCCTACAATGCCAAATTCTACAACGGCGCGCCAAAGTGTAACACGCTTACTGTACAGGGGTCTCTGAAGTTCATGAGGGTTGGTTTCAACCCAAAAACGAAAGTTTTGCTTATTTAAGCAACCATTCAAATGGAAATGTGCCTCGTCTCTGACTTCACATGACGATGGCATCTCGATGAACGGTTTGCAGAATGTTCGCCCGCAACTTTCTACGGCTCTCCCAGTCTCTTTCAGTGAGTTTCTCTACTACCACCATTTTGTATGGATAGTCCTCATGCAAACTTCTCCTCAAAGACGTGATGGAAATGCCTAAGGCAGAAGATTTGGATGTTTTCAGGCGTTTGTACAGTTTTCTGTTCCATGTTGTACTCGTCTGTCTAAATTTAGCCACCCACTGAAGAATTATTTCCCAGTTTGTGCCGTCACCATTAGGAGGAATTCTGAAATGCGCTGGGAAGGCATGTTGTGTAGTGATGATGGATTTGTTGTTTTTGAAGAACACTTCGACAGCGAAAGCACGGTCCGCACTACACCATGAAATTTTGCAGACGGAAAACTACAAGGGATCGCCTATCAAAGGACCCCCCAACCCCAACCCACTCAGCTGCCTCTACCTCGCGCAATGACCTTGACAAATGTGGTATTTCACCGTTAAGAAAGGTCTGCTGCAGGGATGCAGATTTAGTACATGTTCCTCATGTGACATGTTTTGAGACCACCAATGCACTGCCCAGAGTTGCAATTGGGACAGTACAACTGTGTTACTTTCTACACTTTTCTTTGTTTCTTGCATATAAGAGGGTAGAATGTCGGTGCCTGATCCACACAATTGAAGTGTCCCTTGTGTTATTGTCGGCAACATCACCACAGGATTTTAGTGACTTCCACATTTCCCCAACATTAATATTGACAGTTGCTGCTTTGTGAACAGGGCTTAGGGGGCTAACGTCTTTCTTGTCCCTGAACGTGATTGCAATCATTTTGCCTTTTTGCTACGCTACAGTGAAGCTTCATGCAACCGAAGGCACCACGTATATCATGGCGGTTCTGTTGTACAGTCCTGTATGCATCAGTTTCACTATCCATGCCAACGTCTGATGACCAATTCACATCGTTATTACTATCGCTTGATTCGAGCAGTGGTTCACTTTTAGTTTGTTGTAAAACTACCTTTACGACTTTTTGTTTGCCATTGTGTTTTTGGTTGAAGGCTCTGTCCCACTCTTGAATATTAATTAATTGCTATAGTTACCATAAAGTGATGAATTTTTGCAATATGATGTTATTTAATCCACTAGATGGCAGCAGAACACAATTCTGCTTCTTATTTGTGCTTAACACTGTAAAGCTGATCATTACACTTCACCCCAAATCTGACTCAGGCTTAACTGTAATAACATAGAATTCTGAGCCATAATCTACCAGACCCACTCATAACCCCACCCAGGACACTCCCCCACATGTTTGGTGGCCTGCCGATGCCAGAAGCTTGTTTGATATTTTCCGCTCTTGCACCCCTCATCCGCTCCCATTAATGAATCTACCCTCCTACTGGAGCCCCCCCAATTAAGACCTTTTTCGATTTTCTTTTGATTTCATCTCTGATTTGGCCTTCTTTGGCTGAACTCTCCGCCCCATTCATGAATATTAATGACTTGACACGGAGTTACCATAAAGTTTTTGCAGAATGACCTTATTTCATCCACTAGATGCAGCAGAACACAATCCCTCTTCTTACTTGTGCTTAACACTGTAAAGCTGATCATCACCCCGAATCTGACTCAGGCTTAACTGTAATAACATAGAATTCTGAGCCAGAGTCGTGCTCACCGCGGAGATGAATGAATCTTTTCTTGCCATAAGGTACCAGACCCATTCATAACCCTGCCCAGGGCACTCCCCCATAGCCAAGCGGGTGAAGGCCCAGCACCTTATGATGTAACCATGTGGTGAAATGACAGTCCCAGCCTGTCTGTCCATTAATCCGTGGATCTCTCCTTCCTTATGTTTTTACTCAAGCTATCTATTGTGGTTGGGTGCAAGAATGACAGGTCGTGCAAAGGTAAAAGTTGGGACACCAACAGTTGATCCCCCACGGGCACAATGCGAACAGAAATGACCCTGCTCTTGCTGAATAATTTAGGGTCTATCACAGGAGCTCCTTCTGGTGGGTCACTCTGGTTACAAAAGGCATCTCTTTCTGGGCAGCCAGGTTTTGTTTAGCTGGTGAACCGGAAGAGGGCGGGGGCTAAATGACCTCAGTGGGTGGTTTCTTGGCGCTGTGTCTATCCAGCAGGGGGCGCTTGCTCCCTGGCTGAAATAAGTTATTTTTTAATTGCGGTATGTTACACAACCCAAGTCTATCTAATATATAATATTAAAAGGTGATACCCCTCCCCTGTGGTGGGCTGGCGCCCTGCCCGGGGTTTGTTTCCTGCCTTGTGCCCTGTGTTGGCTGGGATTGGCTCCAGTAAACCCTGTAGTTAGAATATAGCGGGTTGGATAATGGATGGATGGATGGATGGATACCCCTCCCTTAGTGATACGGCGGTAAGAAATCACATAGGAGAAATAACAGCTTTCTTTAATGATGATTTACGCAGCATAACAGACGAGGAATCCATGACAAGACTTTTCACAGAAGTGGGAGCTCAATGTATACAGTCTGCCATTTTCGACGCTGAGTTGGAAGGATTTTCCTATTGGATGACGTTATCTCCTATCTGTCTGTCGGCCTCAAAGGTGTGCCAGGCAATGTTCCAAGGCTTTATAGTCTTTCTCTCTCCAGGTGCAGGCCCCGACTGAGGTGAATCATGCCATTCCAAACAAGGAGAAGAAGATCCAATACCATGCTGACTCTAACACACAGAAATAGTGCATGTTGTACTTAACTTGTCTTGTCTTCTAATGCTTGCCTAGCAGTTCTAAATGATGAGCCCCTGTGTGCTAAATCTGTCTTTGTGTTGGCTGTGCATGTGAGTAGAAAGAAAAGTAGATTTATGAAATATTTGTACAAAGCACAGTGACATATTAAACGTATATTCTGATTACACTGTGGCAAGAAAATGATGTTAGTGACTGCGCCCCCTCTCATCCTGGTGAGTTATTGCATACCTCGATCAAGCCCGCTAGGATAATAGTATGTTGCATCTGTTTCTATCTTTTTATATTTGATGCAATGACAGGTAGGTGATTCAATCACGATTATACAATGCGTCAGTGGGAGGTAGGGGGACATTGATCTGATGGCGTTGCGTTTATTGAGTTCCGAGCCGTAGCCACTAGAGGGCACAATGACAGTCATCACAGGTGAACCCAAACCTAAAAAATGTCCACGTGAATTTATGAGAAAATACAAACAATGCACATAAATGTTAACACCATCTCATCTAAATTGGCTTAAATAAATGTGTCTCACATATATGATGGACAAATACTGTACCTGAGGCTTAGGTGTACACATTTGTGTACAAATGACGAGAAAGCCTCACTGCACAGGCACAAAAAACGCCTCCAGCGTCACACATTTACAATGACTCTCTTTAACAAATGCAATCATGTGAATACGCATGTGAATAAGAGTGTGCACAGATGCTTTGTGTATAGGTGACAGAGTCTAGACGTGCGTGTGCACACATGCACACACACACTCACATCCAAATAACAACTGTGTCTGCTGCATTAGTACTGACATTTGGTGCCACAATGCAGTCAATGAGGCTTGATAATCCGAGTCAAAGCACACCGGGCAACCTGGCAACAGCACAAGTGGCATTTCCTTTACACACAATTAAACACAATCGGCACACATTTCTTGGTTCAGCGACAATTTTAGCAAATTTGGGCGTTTCATTCGAGTGCGTTTCAACATTCCGTCTCAATCTTTTTAGCATAGTATTATTATTTTTTTTTTTGTCTATCCTGATTTCAGAACACCATTCGAGGCAGAGTGTGAAGAACAGAAGGCATGCGGCCAGCCACTCCGACCTCAGACCTGCTGCTCGCCTCTGCCCAGCGGACCATCACATCACCGGCTGGCCTGTCAACACTAATACAACATGTGATGGCAGCGATCGGTAGGACATCAGGAAGGTGCAGGGAAATGAGCTCATGCAGGAGACGCACAAGGTGTGAGCATGGGGGTCTGGGGGGGCCATGTAAAGCCAGCTAAGGGTGAGTGAGCCTCAGAAAAAACAATATGAGCGAGGGACAGTGCCTTTTATATCTTTTTATGATGGAGTGTCTTTGATATCTGTCTATTATATAGTGCCTTTCATATCTATATGTTGATGATACAGTGTCTCTCCTATCTATTGTGTAGCGTATTTCACATTAGCTGTATCTTACATAGTTATCTGTTATATACTGCATTTCACTCCATCCAGCTATCTTTTATACATTACCTTTCCTATTCATATGTTATATAGTGCCTTTCACTATTTGTCCATAATGTTATATCATGTCTTTTAATCTGCCTGTATTAGTGTGCTTTGCAGCTACTTTTTATGTTCTATAGTGTCACTCATATCTAAGTATCTTCCTATTATATAGTGCCATTGTTATAACTATCTATTTTTAGTGCATTTCACATCCATTATCTACTATGTAGTGTCTTTCACATGTATCTATCATTCTATTAATATAAATTGCCTTCAACCAGTCTACCTATTTAATTCTTATACAGTACCTTTCTTATGCATCTGTTATATAGAACCCCTTCCTATTAATGTTTTATAGTGCCTTTCGTCTGTCTGTCTATCAATCATATTTTGCATTTCACATCTATTTCTTATATAAGTCTATTACATAATGTGTTTCCTATCTATCTTTCTATATGTGTGGGATAAGATGTTTAATAGAGTGGTTTATAGAGTTCATTTGAAGAAATGATTTTTTTATATAAAATATTTTGATTATGTCTTAATTGATTATATTGATGTTTGCATTTTTTAAATAAAGAAAATATCTATGTATTATATAGTTTCTTATTTCCCTATGTTTCTGTTGTTATGTAGTACCTTTCGTATTTATGCATCTCTCAATCATATATTGCCTTTCATATCCATTTGTTATATAGTGCCTTTCCTATCTATCTATCTATCTATCTATCTATCTATCTATCTATCTATCTATCTATCTATCTATCTATCTATCTATCTATCTATCATCTAATGCCTTTCATATCTATCTATCTATCTATCTATCTATCTATCTATCTATTCCACCATTCAGTATTTATTGATGTATTGATTTCTTATTAACTTTGGCTTTTCTCCTTTTTCTTCTTATACAAGGTGTCCACTGTTGCTGCTCCTAAAGCTCAGGTAATTTAGCCCAGTGCTGCTGCCACCATGTCAGGATTCCTGCCTCACAGGCCGTCTGCTCCAGAGCTCCTTCACCATTTGATGCTGTCAGACACTTCTTAAATTGTATATTATAGGAACTCACATTTAAATCCATTTTTGTTTAACTTATAGTGTCTTTCTCTGTGATCCTCTGTACAAGCACTTTTCAAAAGACCCAACGAAAACACAAGATGATGAGGTGACCATTCCAAACATTTATGCATATGTCAGTCTGTCAGTGGTAGTCACTACTTGAAGAGGTTGGGATGCTTCTGTGAAAGAATGAAGATGGCGTGCTTGAGCAGACTGAAGGGCCTGTGGTCCTATCCGGTAGCTGTGTCCATGCATACTTATGTCATAGAAGTGATTTGTGCTCTACTGAGTCGGGCTGATTTCAGGCAGAGAATCGAAGTGTGAGAGTATGATTACCACTGTTCAGTGACTATGGATCATTATTTTTCTTCTGTACGTATTCATAATATGTTTGGGTTTTGAATCCTTTGTATGGCACCTATCCCTTTGAGAGTATTGGGAACCAGCCAGTCCTGTGGGGCACACCCCCTCATCCTACCAGCCACACCAGCTTGTCTTTGCAACCAGAAAGCACTTTCTTACATAAAGCTGTAGGAAGCTGGAACAAATGACCAAGACAAAGAGTTGAAGCACAAACCTCGACAACCTTTAAGAAGCTTCTGGATTAGATAGTAGGACAACTTAGCTATTAGCTAAACAAACGTGAAAGAAATGGACAGAATGGTCTCTCCTCGTTTGTCAAGTTTCTTATGTTCTTTGGACCATGGGAGGAAACGCACATGAACATGGAGATAACATGCAAGCATCACACAGAGGTCATTCCCGGCCTGGACAGATCCAAGTGTGGTGAGTTAGCTGCTGTGTCACTTATAAAATATTTGTGTGTGGTTTTTAATTAATTACCTTTATCAGTATTGGTGTATTTTTATCATTAAATTATCATTGTACACATGATGGCCATTCAGCCTTTCTGATCCCCACCTCAGCCCTGTGTGGAGTGTTCCATCTTCCTTACATTCTCACCTCCCATCAGAGAAATATGAAGCATCTCCAGCCAACAGGAACACAAAGAGCACAAACAAACACTAGACATCAGTCAGCCCACCCTAGAATGAAATTGGGGTCCAAGTTTTGTCAGAGTATTCCTGTGATGCTGTGCCATATATATATATATATATATATATATATATATATATATATATATATATATATATATATATATATATATATATATTGAGGTCCCCGGCCAGGGCTGGAGCCCGGCCGGGACGCCCAGGAGGACAAGAGGAGGGCTTGTGCCTCCTCCAGACCGCGAGGGGGCGTCCGTCCTGGTTCTGTTGGGGGCCACGGGTGGAGGACTTGGAAGCCCAGCCCTGTTGGGGCCCGTGGTCACCGGCAGGCGGCGCCCCGATGCCGGTTTATCCCGTACGGTCCTCGGCTGGGGCTGGAGCCCGGCCGGGACGCCTTGGAGGACCAGAGGAGGGCGAGTGCCTCCTCCAGACCGAGTGGGGGCGTCCGTCCTGGTTATGCAGGGGGCCTCGGGTACAGGGCTTGGAAGCCCAGCCCTGTAGGGACCCGTGGCCACCGCCAGGCGGCGCCCAGTGCCTAATTATTCTGGGAGCCCGCACTTCCACCACACCAGGAAGTGCCGGGGGGAAGACTTTATGTGGCGCCCGGAGAGCTGCCAGGAAGACAGCCGACACTTCCGCCACGCTGGGGCGTGGCTAAGGAGGGAATGCCGGGAACACCTGGGGCTCATCCGGGAGCGTAATTTAAGGGGCCGCCTCCCTCCAGTCGGTGGTGGAAGTCGGGCGGA